>NW_010266469.1:55060-62297 GCF_000690775.1 Eurypyga helias
TATTTAAATTTTTCTCCACACCTTTTAATAAATAGATTCACCTATTATTCATAAGTGCTTTTTGAACATTTCACTGGCATCATACATAATTCTGAAAAACTGTCTTGAGGAGCTGAAGGTTCCAAAAGTTACTTGAAAGTACTATGTTCAGTATCATCACTGAGAAATGTGTGCAAGGTAAATCGGGTGCTAGCCTATGCTTTACCATAAATTCAGAATTTTATAGTGGCAATGAAACAGTCCCCTGTGCCTCCTACACAAGACTTTGTACCTTTGTTATTCACATCTCACCTAAGTGAATAGCTATTTATTTTGGTGATGATTTTATTAAAGACTTATTATTTGCATTCCACAATTGTAAAATCATTCTAACTTTGTCATAAACTTTCTGTGTGGTAATTTGAAAAATTAAAGTCCCACCTGTTTGTTGTCAGAATCACCATATCTCAACCCAATAAGTTATTTTGAATCACGGTCACTGTGTTTTCAGCCATATTTTGAAGCCTACGTTCCTTTGACACCTTAATAGCAAACAATGTGAGACAAGTTCAGCTCTGCGATAAACTGCAGAGGTTCTTGCTTTTGAGAAATAAGAGAAGGAATGTTTACTGTTGGCAGCAGAAGAAAAAGCTTTGATCAAACTCAGTGCTGTGCAGTATAAGAGCACAGCACTAGGTTTGCCTGTGACATAGTCTAGTGGGTGTTTGCTTCGATACTGAAAATGCTTTTCATAGATGGAAATAAGAATAGAATGCTTAAATTTAATATTAACAAAATCCATGTTCATATGCTTCTTTCTTATAATGTGATTTCTTATGTCCTCACAGAACTTTGGAGGTTCTTATTAATAATAAATAAATACAGAACAAAACAAAAGAAAACAAAACAAACCCAACCCCCAAAATAAAATATTGTTGTTTAGCTTTGTTTATATGGTATAGAGGACAATAGGAAAACCCTGTCAGAAATATGTTATACATATTTACCTTGTCAGTAACAGTGTGAAAACAACCAGACAGTGCAGTAGGTAAAACACATAATGTGTAAGAACCCTCTTTTTTAATACACTTTTTTAAGTCTCTACATTTGCATCAGTGACTTGCAGATTGCTTAGAAGAAAGAAAATCCTTCTGTCTTTTTTTTTTTTTTTTTTAATTATTTGAAAGCTTTCTCTGTCTAACAAGTCCATAACAGTAAGGCTATATAAGCTAAATTCTGTAAGGAAGCAATATTGCACAATACCTCTTTCAGAAATGTTTATATCTTTATTTATTAACCAGTTTCCCTCTAGAAGTTTCAAATTAACATTTGTGTATACACAGTCTTACAAACAACATGCAGTTCATAAATATATGTGCTTCCTCATCCACATGCATAAAAGTGTACATCTGTATCATATATACCTACATACACATTTTTAATGCCTGAAGATTTCATGCATTAGCAAGTAAAAAAATAACTAAAGTTCAAAATTAATTGTAGAAGATGCATAAATTAGGCTTATACTTTAATTTACATAGATGGTCATGGATTGAAATTAATGATGCTCCAGCTATTTATCTCAGAAACTGTCAAAAATATTCATTTAAAAAGAATAAAGATTTCATGATAGAATAAGTATCTCTGAAGTGTTAGAGAAAGAATTCTGACTACCAATACAGTACCTTTTCATTCTTTCAGTTACAGTTATCACTCAATTAGCTATAAACTACCATTTGTAACCAATTAAATGTCTGAGAGCTATTTGAGACATATTTTCTTGCCTTTGTGTGTGCATACTGTAATTTACTATGGATTTGGAAAATGAGCATAAGTGCACCCTTCAATTATCTCGTCTCAAGAGCATTGCTACTTTCTAAAGCCTCATGGGGTCAACAGTGTAGCTGCTGTCATTTTGGTAGCTGAAAGATCCATATAATTGGATAGTGATGAACAACACTGCATTATAAAGAAGTTAATCTTTGAGATTGTTTTAAAGTTGTGATTATATTTTCACTCTCTTGTGTCATAGCTTAAATTTTTAAGTGTCTCATCTAGATTAACTGGGAAATGCTTGATGCAGGAAGTGATGGTGGCTGAACATTATCAGTAGGCTTAATTATTGGTAGACTTTTAAGACTATTTGTTTTGAATCGTAATTTTTTTCTGTGTACTTTTCCATGACTAAACAACAAAGGAAAAAAAAAATCTTTTTTGTATGCCACCTATAACTTTTACTACATGCAAATTCTTTCAATTTCAAATTAATTTAGCATCCGGGTCCCAAAGAGGAAGAAATACATATCTTTGTTTTTTACCTATTTCTTGAGGAATACAGTGCTTTTCAAGATTATTCAGAATGAATAGGTGATACAAGTTTGATCTAAATCTCCCTCGGTCCTCAGCAGTAAAAATATTACAATTTTCATGTATTTTATCATAAAGATTTTATCACTTTAATATGAAAATGGGTCATTCTCCACTAACCCACTGCCAAAGTATGACACTTTTGTTATCACTGTTACCACTGTAGTGCACTTAAATTTGATTTATTAGAACATTTTATAGCATGTTTGTCCTTAGGAGGCTCCAAGCAATGACATAAAGAATACCAATGTGAACTGCCTAAAACAAAACAAAACAAAACCAGAAAAAAAACTCCAAATACTTCTGTGTTGATTACCTACAGATGTAACTTCAATAACAAAAAGCAGAATTTAACAAGAAGAGGAGGGAGGAAAGAGAATTGTTCTGAGATGTTCTTAAAACTATATAAAGAAGTAGAGGGAAGGGATGAGGAATGAAGGGTATCTTTTAAGCACCCCAGTGCATAAATACAAGATGAAGAAACAAAATCTGTGAAAACTTCCAAAAATGAGTCTGAAAAACATTTTTTACTAACATCTTGAGTATTGGTCTTTAACAAGATGTCCTCAGATATTCACTTTTACTGCTGGCCTTTTTCCAAATGAACCTGTCACAAACTAGGCCTATCCACTGAATATTCTACACACCAGCATTTCCTCAACTCAATAACGGCTTTAGAGGGGTTGGGTTTTGACTGTTGAACTAGGGATAGCTGTGAAAGTGAATTAACAGTTGGGAAAACAAATTCCCTGGTTCATCTGGGCATTGATACCTTTAATATCAAGATTATTTAGATATGTTGTACTTTGTGTAGGAGGAAGATAGCTATTCAAAATCTCTGCCATTTGTGATGTTCTAGGCTATTTTTGAGATATACTAAATGCTTTCTTCCATTTACTTTAGGGTGTGTATCTTCAGGGGAATCTATCTGTAAGTGGATAGGCAGGTTCTTCCGTCTTCACATGCTATTTAACACTTGATTTATGATGTCTAAATGTTTTTATCTATCTCCATTGGAAGGCAAGGCATTTCAGAAATTTAGTGAGTAAAGAGTGGATTTTTCAGTAGAAATCTAGAAACAAAATGCTCTGATCAACTGAGCATCTTTCTTTCTATTTTTGCTTTATATTGTGTAACTTAGTATTCATAAAAGATGCAATTTAGAACTCCTGAGTCCATTATAAGTAAATAAACAGTTTTTGTCTTTAAAAATGAATTAGATGTCTTGCTCTGTTAGGGTCTAGTGTTTAGAATACACAGAACTAATTGTTCTGAACAAATGAGTGTCATCTAAAATAAAAAATATGCAACATATCTGTGTAGCTTTCAAGATGCTGTATATCAAATAAACAACAACAACAATCTGTTGCAAAACTGATGTCTTTGTTTAGTGAGAGATCCTGTCTTATCTTCCACAAAAGTCCTTATGTTTCATTTTGAGTATTTTTAACAAGTCTATACTGTGCCTCCACCAAATTACTGTTCCTTCCCAAAATTCTTTGAAACTTATTATCATAGAGAGTTTACCATATTATGCACATTCTTTCATTTTCATTTGATTATCATTTCACATTGATTTAAGAAGAATATATCTTTTGTTTCAAAAGCATATAAATCCAGCATCCAAGCACAAAGAGTCTACATTAGCTATTAGAAACTTGGTATCTGTGGTAAGGCTCAGGAGGTGTTTTTTTAATGTTGCTAAATAGGCTGCAGTGATGCAGATATTACGGAGCTTTAGTCTGCAAACATTTGCCATTGCTTCTGCTGCCAGCTTAAATCAGTGATCTGAAACATGGACTACTTTCATGAATATGAATTTATGCAGGTTGGAATCAGATTTCTAAGGTGACATTTTACTTTTTTTTTTTTCCAAGTTGATATTATTCATAAGCAATAGATACCCCAATAGATGCTTTTTGATACTTTGCAAGGAACCGTTGGCTCCTTGGTTAGGGAGTGTTTAGTCTGGTTTAATCTCTATTTGTTATATTAATACAGAAAGATGTTTTCACAAGTGAGGATGTTTCTCTCGTATTGTTTCAGTGAGTCTCGTATCCTTCTGTACCTTTTATTTGTATTCTTTTAACATTTTATTGTTGTTGTTCAACAGTAAATGAAGTAGCAGGGAGAGGAAAAAAAACCTCCTGATAAATCCACATGTGTTAAGACCAGTGTTTACCTCACTGGTTCTGACAATTTTGACATAACTTTCTTCAGCAAAAGACTCCTGGTATTATAATGGAATTATGGTCAATGTACAGGAAAATGTGAAATATCTCTAAGCATATTCTGTTAATAACAGAAAAGTTACCTTAGCTATGAAATACTGTATTGAAGTCCATCCATCCAATAGATCTCATTTAGGCAATGAAAACCCAAATCACAAGATTACATTTTTGTGGGAGTAAATTTATCTATCTGTTCAGCTTCAGACAGGAAGACAGCTGTTTATTCATTGGATCAAAGAGCAAAGCTAGGGACTGTCTTGGGGGCTAGCAGACAGACATCACCTAATGTCTGGATGTCCAAGGTTCAGTTCTTGCTCTAATAAATGCTTTAATTATCTGTACAAGGTAAAACAACTCCATCAAGAGAGACTAAGAGAAACTATATCCAATCAAGGACCCAGCATGTAGCAAATGTTAATTTGCTATAGCATAGATACATTTAAATGGTTACTATTAGCAACATCAACCAGGATCCTTAATTTGTAGCATTATTAAGGTCAGGATTCATAATTATTTATGGTATATCAAGCGTGTAATTATTTCAATGTATAGTCAAATCTGATTACGGTCTATGTTTCAAGTATGCAAGACTTCTTATGAAATGCAATTATGCTAATAAATAAAATAATCAACATAATGTTCATGCTAACATAGAAAGAATGAACTCATTTTGATTTTCTCATATTGAATCTTTCTGTTTCTAATTAAAATTCGCCTGCCTTATCATGTGGGGAAATTTTTTCAACAGTAACCCCTCACTGTTATTCTTCCATCCGCACTCCTCATATCTGCTCAGTTATAAGGTTGGTGTAGGTGGATTTCTGTAGACTCTTAGAAATAGAAGTCATCCTGAACATTTGCTTTTGAAAAAAGCTGGGTTCATGTCATACCTTCCGTTATTAGCTATGGGTTAATCACACACACACAAAAATATACTGTGCACATTGATTAAATTATTCCTATAAATTTGTTTCAGCAAATCTTTTGAATGCCTGAACTTTCAGATAGGAAATTCATTTTGTTTTTTGACCAAAATCATGTTTCAAAAAACTCAAGGAGATATGAATTCATTGTTTGTCAAGTGTTTCCTAATGTGTGTATAAGTCTCTGTGGCTTTATGATTTCTGCTGTTTGGAGGTGGTTGTTGGCTGCACATTCCATGTCTTCATATGGGACAAAAGTAGGGATCTGCATGCAGCAGATCATGCCATTATTGGGAAATAACATAGACAGGCTTCAAATAAACTCCTTGGTTCTTCCTTTATTTCAGAAAAAGACAGGATATGCCTTTGCCCTTTTAACCTGTGACCTCATTTCTTTTTGTCTTTAAACTTACACATCTTGTAATAATCCTAGAGAATTAATAGAATTATAGATTAATAACATAATAGAAATGTGGTTTTATTTTTTTTTTTTTTAGAACTAGGTAAATTATTAAATTTTTTTCAACCTATTAAGCTTAATACCGGGATTGCTTTCCTCATGGTCATTGCAATAAAAAGTTGTTTTTTTCACCATGATCCTAAGTTCAGTTTCCAATAGCCCATGTGTATTCAGATGTAAGCTCATAGAGATAACTGTGATCATAACCTTATTAGATCATCATTTTAATGGAAGTGAATCACCTGAACACATAATTCCATGACATTTGTGATAACTAAGTAAATAACTAAATGTCCTGAATTCATCAGTAATTTTTCCAACTACCTGAAACAAACAGTTGAATACCATCACAGGATTTTACTGTGAAATCAGTAAATCAATACAAATACCAAACTCATAGCTGGTTCCTAGAACAGCTATCAAACAATGAAAGCCAGAATGGTTATGTTGAAACATGGTCTGACCAGAAAAACAAGATATATTTACATAATACTCTTACTGGCACAGTGATGTGGAAATTCCTTCTTCAGTACTCCCAGTGTTATCAGTCAGACTTAACAATTTGTGTGCCACATTGTTTTTTAATGTATCATAATATTTTGAAAAGAAATCAAACTCTATTTGGGAGGCTTTAATGTGTAAATATCTGTGTGTGAGAGATCTAGCAGTTGTCTTGAAGTTATAATTCAGGAAGTCGCTTCAAAGGAATAGATGTTCATCCAAACTGCAGAGCGAGAATACAGAAATTTCAATATGTCTGCATTTTAGGAAGGTGTTGCAATGTCAGTATTTCCAAAGGAAGAAGAAAAGATAGAAAAGATTGTAAAGAAGAGACATCATTTTCTTTGGGGATCATGACTGAGATAACATTATAAAACAAAGTGGCAAAGCAAGCAAGATAATGGTGATGCGAAGACACCGGTACTTCTTCCAGGGACTAATTTTATTTTTTTTCTTTTTCCCCTGCATTCTGCATGCTTTATACCCCCAAAATCTCATAGCTGCTGTAATCACCTATATGCAGGAGACTGAACTTAAGTTAGAAGAGGCAGGCACATGCAGGAGTGTTGATCTGTCTGAGGTCAGGATGGCTCTGCAGAGGGATCTGGACAAGGCTGGATCCATGGGCCAAAATAATTCTACGAGGCTCAACCACGCCAAGTGCTAGATCCTGCCCTTGGGTCACAACAACCCCCTGTAATGCTACAGACGTGGGGAAGAGGGGTTGTAAAGCTACCCATGGAAAAGGACCTTGGTTGACAGTGGCTGAATATGAG
>NW_010266470.1:0-4649 GCF_000690775.1 Eurypyga helias
CTATCCCAGCCAAAACCAGTACAGTCATAAATATGTCTTCCTATAAATTGTTGACAATGTAACAGCTATATAATACTTCTCATTAAATTTTCCTTCTTCATAGTTTTCTTTTTTTTTTTTTTTTAACAGCTTTCTTCTGGAAACCCAAGTATTTTTATTTGGGGAAAAAATGTTAATTAACCCTCTAGTTTTCAATTCAAGAAAATTTGATTGACAGGCTAAGATTGTGACAAGGTATTTCAGATTGTGAATATTGTACATCTCATTGCAACTACAGCAATGGCTATTTGACTCAATTTTTATGTTGTCACTATGGTTTATAGAACTGGAAAAGATTCCACCATTAGTTTCAAGTGGCTATTTTGTTTCCACAGACATAATGCTATCAGTCCTGAGAATTCATGACTGTACAATCTTTTATTTCACTTTCAGAAATCCAGATATGTGCTTACCAGTTTTTTATGAGAAATGTAAGCTTAAAAGGGACAGAATTATGAAATATCTGTATATTTTAAAGGCAAAAATATCTATTACTTGCCTGGAGAACAGCAACACTAAATTCCATTCATTGCAGTTGAAACAAAATAGTGGATCTTTTTTCAAATGGTCCATTGTGACGATGAAGATCATATAAATAATTGAATCCTACTTGAACCTTCTTTACATGTGAGTGTATTTAATCCATCAGCTGGTTGCAGAAGTATTGGTTTAATTAAGTAGCATGAAGAATGCTTTTGATAAGTGAACACTTCCTTGTCTAGTACTGGGCAAACATCAAATTGAGAAGTAAGCTGAGAGTTTAAAGATTTTTCCATGTTCTGTGAGTTCCCAAGAAGTTTGCATTAGAACACTGTTCTGAGCAAATATAACTGTTCAGACTGGATAATACTGTTTCATTGGCTAAACAAGTAACTTTAACCTTCTAGCCCTCCTGTGAAATCGAAAAACTTTATTTGGGAGTGTATGTCTGTGTTCTTGTTGCTTAAAAAGAACCTTGAAACCTTTACTTTTCACATGTGTTTTGTTTTTTTTTTTTAAACTTGTACATATTAGAGCGTCAAAAATCATCAGAAATGGATTGGCTTTTCCAGACAAATGCCTCTAAATTTCCAGAGTAGTTGTATAATATCACTAAGAGCAATTTTTGTAAATGGTCTGTCATCCAAAGTTTGAGACATCCATTGCATCTTTAAAGTACAAGACAGCTATTATTGTAGACAGCTGTGGAAATTTATGGGCTTTTTGTGAAAGAAAAATACAGTAGCTGCAGACCTTAGACAGATAGTATTACAGGCTTGTATATATTCTGCCCTTTACTTCTCATGCACTCATCTGGCTTGGGAAGAAAATAGTCTTGTCAGTGCTTGAAATCAGATATAGTAGTCTAAGCAAAGTGTTTCCTCTATTGCTGATGGCATCCCTGTATGCTTACCCCCTGAAATCATCAGTGATCTATGTAGGGTTTTGTGGCTTCAAAAGTTGTCTTCATCTACTGCAAATAAATCCTATTAAGCCAATCAAATTTTCCTGGGAACACTTCTTCATTTAGGATGATTAAAACATGTGACTATTCCTAAAAAGATAATGTTCCTACCAGACGAAGTAGTGTTCTGGCTGGATTAACTAGATTTTGAAATCTGAAAGTACTGTGGTGTTGTAGCTGCGAAGTTTATACAACATTTTCATTTCACAAAATATAAGGTAAGACAGTGCCTGAGAAATGTGTAAGACTCCTCCCTTTCACTTCGCTTCATTGCTGAGAATGAAAGGAACCATGAGGGTTATTCTGCTTTTGGTGCTCATAGAGAACCAGGGACAGATGAGCTGTTTTCCTTCCCTGGTCTCCCCTGCTATCCCTGGAAAAAGTGTATGAAAAAAGTGTAACTTTACCCCTGGTTTCTCTAACCTATAAGGAGGAAGGGGGTAAGAAAGAGACTGTGATACTGCCTTTCATAGACTCAGGAGATAAGGAATAGGAAAAATCTTCGCGCTTCTCTTTTTTCACTTGATGATAGAGGGATTTGAATGTAACCTAGAGGTTAGCAATTTAGAGCCTGGAGAGGGATGAAAGGAAAAAAAGAAAAATATCAGACAACACTCATTCATGTAAGGAAGGAAAGGAAATTTCTTTGAAAGATCTTGAAGACTGGAGGTATTCTCTGAAGATAACAATAACTGGAACTCAGGGTTTTCATGCAACCAACAGAAGTGTATTGTGCGAAGAGTCTATGCTTATTCTGAATAGTAACTATCTGTAATTCTCACATGACTGATTTATATTTCTTCCTTATATTGGCAATGTTTTAGGGAAAATATCAGTTATCAAGAGGTTTTTTTTTTTTATAAACTCTACATAAGGAGTCTGAGAATCCTTGATTTATTTATTGTAAAGCTGATATTTAATGAGGAGTTTAGTTTATATACCTAGATATGCATTGTGGTTTATATTGCTGTACTGGCCAGTGCATACTGCAGTGCATTAGTGTTTTAAGCAACCATTCTTATTTTAAGCTCATAAACCTACAAACTACAACAAAGTTACTGATTTCATTATTATTTTACATGAGAAGAAACATGAGGGGTTCCAATTCAGTAACTAAGCATTTCAAATAGCATCCAATGGAGGATTTTTAAAATTTTTTTTTAGAGATAAGTTTAGTTTTCCTATCAAGGTAAAATGTGATATAAACAGGAATTGAACTCATGATCCATGAATTCAAGTGTAATTCTTCAGCTACAAGACCATCCATCAATATAATGTAATTGCTAATTTAGGAAAACTAATATTTACCTTTCTTTGCTATGATTTGTGTCCTAAAAGCAACATAAAGGATGTGAAATGAAAAGCTCCTTTCCTGTGCTCTGGTTCCTGTAACTAGTCTCAATATCTTACTTATGCTATTACACATAATTTTGCAGTCTCAGTGTTTATAATTACACAATTAAGTATTTAAATTAGTAGTTCTGGAGCAGGAAAATGGTATGAAGGTTTGAAAAGTTATTATTTAGGGAGTCATAAAAATGGGAGAGAGGATAGCAAATAATTGGTAGGTATATAAATCAGATTCTTGTTCTTCATAATCATTATGCATCTGCTTTTAACCAACCTATCCCATAACACAAATCATAAACTACTATAATGATTAGTGTTTTAGCAACTGATACAATGTGATTTCTTGAAATAAGCCTGTTGTAATATACATATAAGGGTAGCTTCTGCATACTGCACTTACCTGAAAAGTCAAGAAGTGGAACAGTGGTAGACAGTTGTTTTCTGATGGTAAGAAGCTTGCAGGAGTGAGGGGAAAGAAAAAATAACCTTGATTCAAATGTTGCTCAAGATTAAAGTCTTCTGAAAAATGCCTTTTCATTTTCATGCTTTCATTCTTTGAAGAGGGAAAATTGCTAAACATGTCTAGGTGATTCAGACACAATGTATTTTATAAAATATAATTGCTTTTAAGTATCAGCTTTCATTTTAATTGTCATTGTATTCATTTCACTTCTTCCCTTTAAAAACCCTTCCGTACAGGCACCTTGTTTACCTGTTTTGTGAAATGCTTTACATGGTTCCAGGACTCAAATTCAGAGGGTACTAACGCAGACATAATAGGCTCAATTAATGTGAAAACTGTGTTTCAAATGTATTTTTCCTACTGAGTGAAATGGTAAGTTCACATAATAGCTTTTGTTAGTCTGTAGTATCTGTGACTTTCGTTGTCTGCTGATAATTATGACCCAAGAAAAGACATATGGTCTCAGTTTAGCAGAGGATACATGTGTATTTTGGAAACAGAGTGCTTTTCTACAGTATTGACATTTTGATCATTAGGGAAGATTTTTTAGAGTACGTGCAGCAAAAAACCCATCAAGGTTTTTTTTTATTCGGCTTGGTTGAATAGACTTGCATGGTGGGCTTTACTCTTGAGAATCTTTTAAAATTTGGAAACACTGTGGTATCAGCTAGTTCAGTTGAAGTTTATAACTGGAGCAATGGTCTTGAGGCATATTCTTTTCTAGCAGAAAAACATTTACAGTTTTTGAACACTTAGACAGAAGGGATTTACAGAAAATATGATGGTAATCAAACATATTTTATATTGAAGAAGATGGGTTGAAATATATGCTTAATGTCCAGACAGTTTGGGGTGGTATTTTTACAGAAGGACCCAAATTCCATATATCAGTGATGTTTTAATGCCTAATTACTTGAGGCTTCTTTAAAAATTGGAGTCATTGTATATGTCAGCAATTTACCAGCCCTTCTGGTTTTATAGTATTTTTTTTGTATGTTTATTTTCAAGAAAACAGTGTAATCTCACTCTTGCCCTGTACATAATTTCTGAAATGCAGGTTTTGTTATATTCTACTCCTAACTGACTTAGATTTCTTTGATTAGGTGATACCACTCAGAATTTTTCTGATGGAAAGTATTTTCTCACCAAGTTACTGATTAGTTATAAAATCATAAAATCATAGGCTGGTTTAGATTGGGGTATCCCTGACTTCCCTGGGAAACCTGTTCCAGTAACCCACCACCCTCTCCATGAAGAATTTTTCCCTAAAATCTAATCTAAACCTACCCGCTTCCAATTTAAACCTGTTACCTCTTGTCCTGTCACTACGTGCCCTTGTAAGAAGTCCCCTCC
>NW_010266470.1:4905-20769 GCF_000690775.1 Eurypyga helias
TCTGCCCACACTTCTCTGGATACAGCCCAGGATGTGGTGGGCTTTCTCGGCTGCCAGTACACACTGCTGGTTCATGTCCAGCTTTTCATCCACCAGTACCCCCAAGTCCTTCTCCTCAGGGCTGTTCTCTATCCATTCTCCAGCCAGCCTGTACTTGTGATTGGGATTGCCCCAACAATGTGCAGAACATTGCACTTGGCCTTGTTGAACTTCATGAGGTTGGCACTGGCCAACTTCGCTGTTTGTGGAAGTTCTTCATTTGCTGTGTACAAAGGAAGGAGCTTGGCTAATTTGTTAGGAGCAAGTTGTGAAATTGAAACAAATCATGGAGACTCATTACACTGAGAGAGCTTCAAAGGCTGGTCTGGAGTTTTACTTACAGGTTTACCCAAACACAAGGGTCTGTTAATGAGATGGGCCATCCTTAGAGCATAGATATCTCCTGTTTAGACTATTCAAATATGCAGAGATTTCTGATGCTGTGTTTGATTAGTAGTCTAGCCAATTCAATAGATTCTGTGAAAATTTTTGAATCATATATAACACTTCATCATTTTTTACTATAATGTGATCTTGCCTTTGAATTAATGAGACAGGGAAATAAAGTTGCTGCATTAGGCAAGAAACTTCACAGGTAAAACTGCTTTAGGATGCTGTTTCTGTCTTTTGTAAGAGTTATAGGCATATGTTCATGTGAACTGTAGGTAATAAAGTCAGTCCATGGTGAAATGTTCATGCTGAAGTCATATATCATTAGAATTGAGCCACGTACACCAAAGAATTAATGAAACCTTCCGTGTATTTTTTCTACCGTGTGGCACTATCTGATAAGGTAATGTCTGATGATAAATTGACTTTATGGTGAACTGCTAGATTCAATCTTTGGCTGTAAATCTCCAAAGCTAGCTTCTTTCAGCAGAGAAGCTAAAGTCACTGCAGTGTACACCAACTGTCACTTGAATCAAATTCATCCTGACAAGGATAGTATCTCTTGTGAAATCTTCCTTAAATGGGGTCACAAACAGTTCATAATGAAAAAGCTGAATGGAACAATTTCTCCTACAATAATAGAAAATTTTCTTCAAACATATATCATAATTTTTGTGCTACCTCTCAAAATATTCCACGTTTTCTCCTGTGTGATTTTATTTATAGTTTAATATTAGCAAATTAAATTAAATTTTACAATAACTGATTTCTGAAAGAGAAATGTTTTGACCTCCTTTGAAAATTCTTTTTACTCTCAGTCCTCCTGAGCACTTAACTCCATTTGCTGCTTCATGAATACTTTTTTGATAAGGATATAAATTAAAACAACCACTGATAATTAGAACTGTAATCATTGATTCATTATGGCCTTAAACCCTTACTGAAAAGATTCTTTTGTATTTTCATGTGGTATTCATAAAGCAGACATGTTAAATATACTTCTTTCCTTGCCACATTCAAATTCTGATTTAGGGTTTCAATCTTGTAGGTTTTTCCTCATCAAAACCTACTGCTGAATCAACACAAATGCTTGCTACTAAAGAAGTGATAACTATAGATTTTGGCTGTAACTAGGTGAAGCTACTGCAATACTTGTGCTGGTACAGAGGTTGCATAACTTTTTTCTCAAAACAGATGAAGTGTTGTTCTTTTAAACCTGCTTCAGTGACAGCATCATTAATCATAGAGGAAAGCATATAGGAAGAGATTGGTCTTTCAAGAAATACTTTGTAAAGTGTGACTGAAGTACACTGTGAAGTAAACATTACATTTATTTTTCAGTTGTATATTTCTTGCAATTTTGCATTAAAGCAACAGAATAAGGAAATGTAATTAACAAAACTAAGATTAACAATGGGTTTTTTAAGCATAAACTTTAAATTAAAATTGAAATTTCAGTGTTTTAGTAAAGAATTTTGCTATTGAGCAAATGTGGGAGGCAAAAACCAAGATCAGATTATTTTTCCAGTGGATATATCAATTGGTGAATGGGCTGAAATTCTTGTGTTCTTTTCTGGTAATCAGAGATCAAAAATAGCAATAATTGGATGTTCAATTTGACAAGAAATTAATAGAATTATACAAAGGTTTAAATGACTGATCTATGTCTGAAAGAAATTAAAGGTGTAAGTACGAAAATCAACAAATATTAAAAAGAAGGTAGATCAGAACATAAATGTTCCAGGTTCTTCATGCTAGCAGACTTGAAAAAGCACATGCAGAATGGTTAAGTGAAATACTGCTTTTAAAAGAGGATGTAATTAATCCATGGGACTGATTGCAGAAAGACTAAGTTGGCACATACTGAGCCATCATGAGGTATTTTCATGGACTGTGACAACATCCACAATTGCTCTAGACTGCTGGGTTTTTGGAGGAGGGGAAGGAGTTAAGTAAAAAGTGATTTGAGGCCTTAAGACACGAGATAATAACTAAGAGCTATCATTGTCAGCTACTATATCCATCTTCTCCCAAAGTGTTTCTTCCTGGACAGTGTCAGAAACACAGTGGTGAAATACATGAATTATTAATGCCCAATAGTGCAGAAGATCTGGTGATACACCTTAATAAAAAATGAGAAGGGTTAGTTTTGACAGCATCAGTGTAGACCTTCATCCATATTGACTGATGCAGGGAAGGTGCAGGAGGGCAGATAAACAGGCAAGTTGGAGAGGGAGTTACCTGCATCTGTAGGAATGGCAGAGACCTGAGTTGGGTCACAGGAGCTCTCCAGGCCACACAAATACACTGGGAGATCTTTGATTTACACAGAATTTAAACCTGTAATTTCCTAGCAATTAGCTCCACTTACTGATGGAAGGGAATTTTATGAATTGATTTATTCCTCTGGTTTTGCACTGTATTTTCTTTCTAGTGTTGCCATGAATGATTTATTGAGAATGCTGATAATAATTAATTACTTTGGGAAAGCCGACAACAGATTTTTTTTTATATATATATACTGTAATCAACAGCAATTATGTTAAAAAGTGTAAACCTGAAAGGTGCTGAGTCTCTCCTGCTCCTGGTATGTCTTCTGCGCCATTGAATTTTTAACTTTTACTTTTACACAAATAAGCCAAGTATTTCAAAATTTGATTAATATGAACAAAAAAACCATCCCAGAATTGCAGGCCTTATTGAACATATATGAAGTCTGGATTGTATTTATTGTATTTTATCCCATTTTATATACAGTCACAGAGAAGGCTGAAAAAAAAAAAAAAGGCATCACAAAAGTGAACAAAAGAAGAAAACTTAAAACCACGGAAACAAAGAAGTTTCTCTTTAGAGTGAACTTATATCACTTTCTGCTAGGCTGTCCAAACCAAAGAATAATTTAATTTATTAGTCTTACTTTCAAGCCTGTTGCAAACTCCATTGCTCTGA
This sequence comes from Eurypyga helias, assembly GCF_000690775.1. Classification (NCBI taxonomy): domain Eukaryota; kingdom Metazoa; phylum Chordata; class Aves; order Eurypygiformes; family Eurypygidae; genus Eurypyga; species Eurypyga helias. The sequence goes on from NW_010266470.1 coordinate 8,284, forward strand.
AGGTTGTGATTCCACTTGTCTAACAAAAAAATGTGTGAGCTGTAAATTGTCCTCTAATGGGAGCTGTATCTTGCTGTCAACAGTGGTTAAATAGGAGAACAGGGAGTTGTATAGGCAAGAGGAAAAATGTCCAAGCAATATTGACAGAAGAGGTTAAAGCACCACCATCAGTAATCTGTTAATGTGTAATGTGAGTGATTGGATGAAAAGATGTGTTTAAAAGCTAGTTGTTGCTTTTTCAAGAGAGAAATACAGGACTTACAAGGAAATATATTAAACATATATTTAGACATACAGGAAACTATTCAGCAAATTGTTCAAAGAAGGAAAATACATCTCTTGTGTGTACAGAAAGTAAAAGTTAAAAGTTTATTTTGATGAATTCAAATTCAGTGACAAATAATTATCTAAGAATGTTCTCAACTCAGCTTTTACATGATGTAGAAATAACTGAAGTCCACTGGTATTTCTAAACTTAATTTTTGAATCTGCTTTATGTAGTAAATTGTGTTGTTTTTTACCACATAGAAAACTAGCAACATCATTATATGAAGTTATTAGCTATACAAATTTGTAGACATAGAAACCACTTCATTTGGTCTCGATTACTTTAAAGAAAAATGCCATCCTAATCAATCTGGGAATTAGATGTTCAGGTAACATTTCTTTTTACCTACATCTTGAGTAAGAATGAGAATATTTTAACAGAATATTAGTTATAAAATATTTCAAATTCAGTGATCTTTTTAATGATGACATTCAACTGCATTAAGTAGTTATTTTTATATGATACCTAAACAAATTCATACCATGTTCAACGTGTAACACCTAATTTTTTCCTGAGTTACGTAGTGTATTCACAGATTAATAGTAATCTTACATCAAATATTATGGGAATGCACACAGTTTAGCTGTTTCATCGATTTTAGGCATCTGAAATATCATGAAGCTTTTAAAAATGCTTTGCTGCAGTATGTAAAAGTCACATAAAAGAGAAATGGCAAACCTGCCGTCAAGATTTGACCCTGTTTTATTATTAGATAGGGTAATGCATATTTAAAATTACTTGAAATTTTGTTGGAGTAGCCTGATGTGAGCAATTTCTGAAAACTGGTGTTTATCAGTACTTAAATTGCACTGTAACAGCTGTACAGTACATCTTTGTCTTTCGGTACTGTCTCTCGAAACTGATAGTTCCTGGTCTGTAAGACTTATTACCATTAAATAAATCTGAAAAAATTCTCTGTTCCATATGATACCACTGCTGAAGTAGTAAGTAGGCTTCTGTGATTTTGATGTCAAATTACTTGATGTGATTTCAAAACTAATTTCAGTGGCATTTCACTAAACTACATTGCTAATAGTTAAAGGGATGAAATATCATAATGCAGCTTATGTATTTAGATGTGCTTTTTCCTGAAGCTTTTTTCTATTTCAGTTCATTATTTTCTTTAAAAATGCATATGTCCCTGTCAACACTTTTTATGGCATTAGTTGTATGAATTCCTTATTTTAAAAATATTTTTTAAAAAAATAAAGAAGCAAATTTAGAGAGATGAGGCTACAGAATTTATTAATTTTCAGAATTTTGGGTAACAAAAGTTATCAAAGATTTGTTTTCCTCTTCTTATAAAGGAGAACAGAAATTTCAAATGTAAAATTCCCCGGGACAGGAAAATCATTTTTTATCATCACAATTCAGTCTGCATAGTATCGTGTATGTTTTGTCATACCCATCCATTATGCTTTTGTTATAATAAAGAAATGGGGGCTTTATCAGGTGATTATGCAGTTGTGGTAAATTTTACCTTAAAAATATAATTAATCGGGTTATATATATGGTACACCCAAGTAAATTTAGTCTAATAACAGACTGTGCTGCGTTCCTTGGTTTGTATTGTACATATTAAAGAATGTGAACTAAATATAAGAAGAATAATCTCTCCTTTAAAAATAAAAAAAAATGCTCATTAAAAATGTATACTAAATAGGCATCTTCTAATTAGAAAATTAAGAGATTCTAGATTTCTTCACTGTGATTTCAAAACTACGAAAAAATAAATGTGAATATTACAAAAAAAAAAAAAGAAAGTAAATATGGTGGGGATGATTAGATTTTTTCTTGTGCATTTCTTGCAGTGTTAGAATACTACAGTTTTCTTGTAACTTCAGTTTCCTGAAACTTAGCATTTCAGTGTAAGACAGAAAAATTAATTAGGGTGTTTTATAAAATACCTGAGAAGATAGTAAAAATGTCAGATATAGCATAGAATTGATTCTTCTCATCAGACACAAAGATCATTAATATTTTGGAATTTTTTTACACCTAGCAAACAGAGTCCCATTTGCTCGAGTTGTCCAATTTATCAGGTATCTTTTGTGAATTTTGGGAAGGAATTTAGGGAAAGGAAACTGCTTCCATGGTGCTGCTGTTGTAATTGTACACATTTACTTCTCTATCCTTAACAATTAAGAATCTCTTCTTTCATTGTTAACAAAAGTTTGTTTGCATTATTCTATGCATTTAACAAAATTAGAAAAGCCTCACTTGAATTTGTTAGCTTTGAAATTTCTCTGGATTTCCACATGTTTGGAAGCTGGGATAATGTATCAATGTCTGTACGAAATAATGCTATCATTAATTAGGTCTATCAGTAAAATTTGTCTACCAGTAATTATGACCTATGAATATGTAAACTACACTATATCACCTGTGACTCTGAAATGTTCAATATTTAAAAGAAAATTAACTATTTGTATATGGTAGAAATATTTAATGTTAAGCCAAAAAGTTCTCTCTCACACTAGCTCCAAAAGTGGATGAAATTGTACATTCATAGGTATATTGATATAGCTACTGCAATACATAAGCCAAACAACAGATGATAATTCTTACCACCACAGAGATTATATGATGTAGATGAAATTCCAGGTTTGGAATTCCAAAGTGAGGCATATGGACTGCATCAAGAGGGAAAATCGAAGCAATGCTCTTGCTTATATTTTCTTATGCTTTCACATTACCTTTTTTTTTTCTATTACCTCTGATATTGATTGAGTTGACTAATAAGCAATAAAACAACAATAAGAGTTTCTCTACAAACAGAAAACAGTCAAAGTGCAAAGACTATATATCCATCTGGAGGAAGAATGAAAAATAAAATACTCATCTAAGCTTGTGGTTTCAGTTTTGGAGTCAGTTTTCAGAAAATGGGAGAAGCAAAATAAGATAATTAATTTGGTTACAGGACTAATATTCAGGCTTCTTCACTGACATCTATTGGTGTAACTCAGGGAAGACAGAGTCTAAAATGAATGGTAAAAAAATTGTAACATCGGGGAATGAAATCTGAGTTCAGGAGTTCAGTCTTCAATATCTTTTTCTCTCTCCATCTGCTTCATAACTCGTCTCAAATGCTTATGTACCCAAGGGACACTTAAGTTAGGTACAGCCATTTTGTTATTAATTTTATTTTTGATTCTGATATTTTTTCCTTCTTCATACTGAGGGGTGCCACTATAAATGCCACTTAAAAATGCTTAATGTAGGTATATGGCTTTTGTTTCAGTTTCATCCTCTCAAGAGTGTCCAGAGATTAGTTGTGACAACACTGAATGCTTCTGTGCTTAACTTCCTTTCTTAGATGTGTGTCTTGGGGCAACTCCATAGTGCTAATAGAGCACAAATAAAGGAGAACTGTCAGGGTCTGATAGGGTTTTAATGTCTATGTGACTCAGTGCAAAACCGTATAGCAATATACGCCTGGGTCCCAAAAGCAGTATAGCTGCATTTCAGAAGTAATAGCCTTCACTAATTCAATCAAGCTTAGAGCTTCACTGAGGCAGCTCCCTGCTTCAAAAGCTGGTTTGCACACAGTGTGCTTGAGCATAGCTGCACCACAGTACTCAGCTTTGGTCATATCACATGGCATTGCATTATCTCATAGGAGTGTATCAACTTGAATTTATTGAAGATTTGGAAGTAGTCTGAAACCATCTGTATTGAAGTAATTTAGAAGAGCCGGTGTGAATACTCTGGAGACTGAACATTTCAGTACTGGAGAAAAGTAAAGATTTCATTAACGCAAAGGTTGACCATTTTAGCATTGTTCTCTGTTAATGTTAATAAGCCCCCTCTCTCAGCAAGGTGTTTTAGTCTGAGCATCCTAATAGCCATATTACTTCTGGATGGGAAATAACTTCTGCCTTGTAGTCACTGATTGCAGGCAGAATAAATTCATGTATATCTGGACAAGCCTGTGTAGACATAAAACTTGCAGGGAAAAGTCCAGTAGTTTATGGGATTGACACTAAAATACTTCCAGCCCCTGCCCCTGACAAAAAAGCAATTGTTTTACACAGAAACTGTGTCTCTCTTGCAAAAATGGTCACAAACAAATCTGGTTTGGTGAGCACAGAGACCCCAAAGCCCCCAGTCTCACTTTATTCCCATAGAAGACTACTAACAGACACTTTTCTAGTAGTAAAGGAAAACACAACATATTTGTATATTTTCCCTAGACTTGTTCAGTTATGAAGTATCAGATGCATCTTGTACTATGTGAAAGTCTAAAACTCAGAATAAGGTCACTAATCAATTGATGTTCTGAATTAAAAATTAAGTACCATTTACATTTCCTTATTGCACCTCTGAAATAGCGACAAAAATAAACAGCAAAGCCAATGTCTAACATGGAGTCAACCTTTTAGAATATTTTTTTCATTGTCTTTTCTCAATTTCTCAGCTGCTGCTCTATTTCTAGTCCATTCTTTTCAAATAAAGCTCTACTTTGTTTTCTTTTGCAATAAGTGTCAGAATTTTGCTCAAGATACTGTACCACTCTTGAAATGCACATATAGTATAGTAGCCAAAGCTTGTGACACTATCAAGTTATCTAGCTTTCTTAATTATGTCTTTATAACCTATTATGTTTCTGGGAAAAAAAAAAAGATATATATATATATATTCACACATTCATTCTTGCTGTATATTGCAACCACAAACCAGATAAAAATCAAAAGTAAATTAAAATAAAACAATGGACTTAAATAGTCACTACGTGCTTTTAATTGGGCAGTACATTTTAGATATCTTTAAGATTTAAGGCAATTTAATTAGTTTGTTATTTCTTTTTCTTCCTATCTTGTTAAGTGAATACAATGTGTATAAACACATTTTCATAATCCAATTCACACTTAAAGAAATCTTTTCATTTATTTGGAAAAAAACCCAAACCAAGCCAAACCAAAGCCCATAACCAACTTCTTTGTCTTATTCTAATTCTTATGGAATTCCTGAGGAAATAATCTGTGAAAAATCTCTTGAAAATTAATTTAATAAATCTTACTTATTCTAACAAGAATAAATAAAATATTTTAATTTCTTCATAAAAATTTTCTAGTTTATAATAAATCTTTACCTCAAATAAAAAAATATTAAGTATAAAAAGTATTAAGCATAATTCCTGAAAGCAAAAATTGTTAAGCATGGTTACAAACTACAGATGTAAGGTTTATCAAGTGGTATTTATCGTCACTGGCATCTGAGTAAGCCAATTAAAATTCCAGCAGCATCAGTTAGTAGGAGTAATAGTCTCCTTTGAAAGCCAACAAAAGAAAATGCTGAAACAAACAGAAACTGTCTTTCCAATTCAAGAAAACATATTTTGTTACATCTATAAATTGTATCAGGTCAGAATATGCCCCAAATGCCTGAGTTATGTGTAAAATGTATGGGCTGATTTGTTGGTACAAGTGTTATGAAAATAATGTAATTTAGTATTTCACACTAAGCTGCAAACTTGACAATGCTAAAATGTGTCCTAAATTTGGGTAACATTGCAGGTAACACTTCGTTAAAAAGAGTTTTCTCTCCTCTGTTCTTGAGGATCTGCTGCAGGCTACTTTAAACTCTTTGCAATTAACCTGATTTTTGGTTTACCTGATTTTTGTTTGGTGTTTTTTTTAGATACAATTAAAGGCATGTCTGTAAAAGCAGGAATTTCTGCTCCCCAGCCCCCCTCCTACAATGTACCTATGTACAAATAGCGGTTTTTTCTTTCTGCTGTTTTTCTGATGTCCTAGGAATGAGTGGTTATTAACAGGAAGAGCAACATACTTGGCAACAAAAAGTGTAAAGAAATATCTCCTTTACCTCCTTCCTAAGAACCCTAGTGAAACAAGATGCTGAAGCAAAAGGCAATAGAAAGTAGTCGGAGTTTGTATTGCAGAATAGACATGACTACTCAGAGGATACACCACATGACATAAATTAGAACATCTTTCAAACTGCTGTAATGTAGCTGAGGCAGGCACATCATAACTGGCTTGGCTGCATCCTGTTCAGCCCTTTAAACAGAACATGAATGTCTGTTAAATGACTCTTTTCTAAGAGTGCATTAACAATTTCTGTAGTCTACATAGATTAGAAGAAACTACCTATATACTTTCTGTGTTACTTGAAGACATGATAAATGGATATTAAATATGTCAGAAAGGAAATGTAAGAATGACATTTTTCATTAAAAACATGGAAAAGTTCTTCAGAGACAATTGTAGTGATATGAAAAATTTCCGACCATCTTCAGGGAAATTAGTCAAAATAGCTGTTAGCTGAATCCTATTCATAAGTATTCTAAAGCAGATAATCATGAGGATGGGAAATTAATTTTTAGATGGAACAATTAAAGATCAATTGTAACAATCACAGAAAAGCATCCAAGGTTCTAGAGATATCATTCTTTCCTCATTATTATTAATTAGAGATAATCCACTATTTTGGTATTTAATTAGTTGTAGAGCTACTTTGTATTTTATACTCATAAAAAGATACAAATGGGGAAGTATGAAATATTGTCATATGCTATATTAAATGTGAAATTTGAAATCTTGTGGTTTAGCTGTGAACATGATGCTATTAATTTTTATTTTAGTCTGTGATATGGACATCTTTTGACCAGAAGTAAAATAGGTTTATTAAAAAAAATACATAAATAACAGTATTTCAGGGAAAAAATCACAGCAAAATAGAATGTAATCACCCAAGACTTCAAATGGACAAAACATGATGGTTTTGGGAAAGCAAAATTCAGACCTATGGGAAGTAGAGCCTTTTGGCACAAATGGCCTAGAGAGTCGTGTGTAAACGGAAATGTTATAATCATAACCTGGGCTCATGAAGCCTGTTCATCAATGAGCTGCCAAGATTCTCAAACGTATTCTGAACATGAAAAATTAAGTACTTGATGAGCTTTGCAGTGAAATCCTGTACTTGACTGAATCCCAGCTACAAGGAGATTTAATCTTCAAAAAAATGGTTTTGTGCTTAAATACTTGAAAATGATGGCATCAGTAAATCATTATTATTGCCTTACTAAGGATCAACTCTGCAAGGTGCTGAGCAAAGTGTCACATACAATATAGCTTTAAAGCATGTGCTCAGTCACATAACACCTTAGAGAATAAAGCCTTAAGTGACCTTTTCCCTTTCTACTTTAAAAGATCACCACCCACAGTGGCTGGTTTCTATTTTGGCAAATAGATGTAGCAGGCAAAATGTACTCACTAAGAATCTTTCTTAGAACATTCAACATTTTTATTTCCTTTCTAAGCAAGATAAAAAGGACGAAAGTGCATGGAAAAAGGAAACCACTTTGAAGCAAGTATCTGTTTTCATTTCAGTCTATGAATCTAGTTAAATATGCTTTAAGAGGTGAAAAGATAGGAACAAAAAATCTTTTTTGAGTTGCAGAAAAGATTTCATTCAGATTGATTTTGTTCTCTTTGATGGTTGTCTAGTTTCATTTTAACAGTTTCTGGTGTTATTAAACACTTAAAAAATACTTCTTTGTCTATGGCCCTGTTTTCATTATACACATTAAATTAAGATTTTATTCAGAGAAACAGCAGTGTTGACTATGAGACCCAAAACCAGGTCTTAGAATCACTAGAACTCACAAATTCTAATTTTGTCTGTGGCCTTGAGTATATGTCTTAGTAGGCCTCCATTTTCCAATTGATGCAATAGGAATATGCATGTGTGTTTGGAGTTTCATCAGCAGCAGAAGGAAAAATAGGGACGGGACCTGGTGGCAAAGGTTGAGCTGCTGAATGCCTTCTTCACCTCTGTCTTCAGTAGTAAGACCTGTTTTCAGCAATCCAAGGTACCTGACATGAGTGGGAAAATCTGAAATAATGAAGACTTTCCCTCGGTGGAGGAGGATCAGGTTAGGGAACATTTATATAAACTAGACATACACAAGTCACTTGGACCTGAAAGGCTGAACCCATAAGCACTAAGGGAGCTGGATGATGTCAGTGCAAAGACACTCTCAGTTATCTTTGAAAGGCCTTGATGATTACAGGAGGTTACAGATGACTGGAAGAAAGGAAATGCCTCTGCTAGTGTCAAGAAGGGAAAGAAGTAGGATATGGGAAACTAAAGATGAGTCAACCTCACCCCAGTCTTGGGAAGGTTGTGAAGTAAATCCTCATAGAAATAATTTCTTTGAATCATTCCCACATGTCCTACCACAGGATACCAGGGAGAAGAGATCAGCACCTCTCTTTCCACTTCCCCTCCTTAGGAAGCTGTAGAGAACAATAAGGCTGCCCCTCAGCCTCCTTTTCTCCAAACTAGACAAGCCCAAAGTCCTTAGCCGCTCATCACAGGACATGCCTTCCAGCCATTTCACCAGCTTTGTTGACCAGTTCTGGATGTATTAAAAGATATTCACACCCTTTGTAAATTGTGAGGCCCAGAGCTGCCCACATGTGTTGGGGCAACACCAAGACTGAATACAGTGGAATAATTACCTCTCTTGACGAGCTGGTTATACTATGTTTGATGTATGCCAGGATGGTGGTTGACCTCTTGGCTGCCAGGTCACATGACTCATATTGAACTTGCTAGAAACCAGTGTCCCCGGATCCTTTTCTGCAGCTTCCTGGGCTGCATTAGGCAGAACATAACCTACAGGGTGCAACAGATGATCCTTGTTGTCTTCTCAGCACTAATGAGACACATCTGGAGTACTGGGTCGAGTGCTGGGCTCCACAGTGGACTGGAGACATGGAAATCCTGAAGCAATTACAATGAAGGGCCACAAAGATAATCAAGAGACTGAAGCATCTGACATATGCGTACAGTCTGAGAGACCTGGGTGTGTTTAGTTTGGAGAATGGAAGACTCAGGGTGATCTTATCTATGTGAATACCTGATGAGGTGCAGTAAAGAAGATGGAGCCAGACACGTGAAGTGTTGCACAGTAATGAGACTAGAGGTAATGGGCACGAAGTGAACACAGGAAATACTGTGTTTCACAAAAAAAACTTTTTTTTTCTTTTTTTTCTTTTTTTTTTTTTTTTTTTTACAGTAATGACTGTCAAAGACTGGAATAACTTGTGCAGAGAGGTTCAGAAGTATCTGTCACTTTAATTGTCCAAACCCATCTGGGCAGTCTTATGTGTCTGGCCCTCCTCTGCACCAGGGCAGGACTTGGCAATCTTGGGATGTGAGGGCCAGCTGCAGCCTTGCTGTGTTTGGATAATTTATCTTTCATGAATGGTGAAATGCCTGTTGGTATCGGAGGCAAATACAGATGTGTTTCAAATTCCAAAACTTGAGATTGGTTTTTCTATTGAGTGAACACATTGGACTTACAGTACAGCAGATGTTTGCTAACATATTTTCTAGGTATTAATTATTTAATGATTATACAGGGTTCTGAAGATATAAGTGCTAATTATACACTATCTGTTTCTGAATGTGAGTTTGTATTACTAGTCACAATGCTTGGGCTATAAAATACTTGAAATTTTGCAAGCATACTGTTATTATGCTCTTCTCACATACTGTATAATAAAAGCTGTATAAAATAGATAATGAACCAAATTCTACTTTGTCTTATAATTTGAGTGAAAAACAACCCTATTACTTAATCATCTTCCCCTTTCTCCCTTAGAAGATGCCATTAATGAATGCCTTAAACTCCATGAATAAGTAAAATTATATATTCAGATTGTAAATGTTTTAAAACTCTAAAAATGTATCTAGAATAATTTAATTGAGTCCTGAAGATATGTGGAAAATGAAAACTGCTTCTGGCAAATTAATAGTAGCTCTGATTATTCAAATAGCAAAGAGTGGAAAGTACTGTTATAATTAGGATTAAATGAATGTAAGCTGCATTTATAGCTGTTATTCTTAGCCTTTGTGATATTTCTTTTAGGAGCATGGTGTTGTGTTCTTATTGTATTATTTTGATGAATGAGTGATGCTGTGCCTGTTAATTCAAAGGATACATTCTTTTAATACTAAGATTGACAGGAAACATGCAAAACCAGTATCATAAATATCTAGTTTTAAAAATGTATGCTTTATTCTATCAGCTACTCTTTCTTTTACTGAGCTTTTGAATATGTTTTGATACTGAGCATAGAAGTAGCTTCAGCCATATGAACTAATATATTTCTTCTAAAAGGGTATGTTTTTTTTTCTTAAATGTATTAACATTGGAAGCAGTGCACGGAAGGTACAACTAGTAAATTATACTTTGTCAGCACTATAACATAAGTTATTAAAATAATACAAATTATATCCAGCCAGAACAATATATCATTTACAGGGCTTTTAATAATCAAATAAAAACCTGCAACATTCAATATAGAATGAAGTAAATTCCTGTTTAAAGTTATTAAAAAATAGCAGTCATTACTAATATTCCAAAAGAAAATGCTAACAGAATTTTCTCTTTACCGATTTCAGTGATATTAATAATTTAGTAGTGGGATTGGGTGCATTTGTTAATGGATTTGTATAACTAAGTCTGACTGTTAGTTTTGAAAATATTATACAATAATGACATATCTATTACATATCCTGAAAAGCTTAATCATTACTTTCATATCAGGCCAAGTTGTAATACCTTTGTCTTTCTGTTACACTGATTGGCATTTTACACACTTGAAAAGTTCAGTGTCCAATTTATAATTCGTTTCTGAATGAGGTGTTGTGGTTTAGGTCCAGCCAGCAACTAAGCACCATGCGGCTGCTCACTGTTTGCTCGCCACTCACTCCTAACCCAATGGGATAGGAATGAGGATCAGAAGAAAATAGCAAAACCCTTGGGTTGTGGCAAAGACAGTTTAATAGGACAACACAAGGAAAGAAGAAATAAAACCAGCAATATTAATAAAAGAATATACAAACTAAGAGATGCACGACACAAGTGCTCACCACCCAGAAAATGGTGCCTTGCCCACTATCAAGATTAGATTCCCTCTCTCGTGGCCAGCTTCCCCTCTTATGTACTGAGCTGGTGTAAAATATCCCCTTGGCCTGTTTGAGTCAGCTATCCTGGTTGTGTCCCCTCACAGCTTCTTATAAAATTAACTCTACACCAGCTGAACCCAGGACATTATTCATCTTTTATTCTATATCATCTACATTGTGCCCCAATTAATCTAATTATTCATCACCACTTCTCCTGCCTTTTTATATATATACTTACATAAATATACATATATGCAGTCACAAATATCATTCCCTTAGTCCATGGGCCATCCCTCCCAACATGTCTGTTGAGTTCATTTAGTCCATGACTTAGGGGTTCCATTTGTCCTAACAGTCTTTCAAGGCAGGAGAGGTGGTGTCTGGTGTTGGATTGTTACATTCTGCACCCGGAACTGGTATATTTGGTGAAGTCCCTGATCACAGTCTTTAGGTTGAAGAAGTTGATTTCAAGGAAGTTTCTGGGTGGCAGTTACTAAAGTCAGTTCTCGTTCCATCATGGGTGCACTTTGCTCAGTTTCATCAAAGTCCATTCTTCACTGACTTGGGTGATTCTTATCATGATACTATAGATATGGAAAATAGCAACTGTGGTAGTGATGACATACTGTTGCAAGGTTATTAAGCAATTAACATCATACAGGCTGGGCAGAGAATGGCTCGAGAGCAGCCCTGAGGAGGAGGACTTGGGGGTGATGGTGGATGATGTGCCCTGTCAGCCCAGAAGGCCAACTGTATCATGGGCTGTATCCAGAGGAGCGTGGCAAGCAGGTGGACGGAGAGGATTCTCCCCCTCTACTCTGTTCTTGTGAGACCTCACCTGGACTACTGTGTCTGGTTCTGGAGTTCTCAACATAAGAAGGATGTTGACCAGTTGGAATTGGTCCAAAGGAGGGCCACGAAGATGATCAAAGGGCTGGAGACCCTCTCCTATGAAAAAAGGCTGAGAAAATTGGACTTGTTCAGCCTGGAGAAGAGAAGGCTCTAGGGAGGCCTTATAGCAGCTTTACAGAAGGGGCCTGATTTCTCACAAAGGCCTGTAGTGACAGGGGCATGGGGAACGGGTTTAAATTGAAAGTGGGGAGGTTTAGATTGGAGATCAGGAAGAAGTTCTTCCCAGAGAGGGTGGGAAGGCACTGGAACAGGTTGCCCAGAGAAGCTGTGGATGCCCCATCCCTGGAAGTGTCCAAGGCCAG
>NW_010266470.1:20800-33442 GCF_000690775.1 Eurypyga helias
GAGCAACCTGGTCTAATGGAAGGTGTCTCTGCCCATGGCAGGGGTTTTGGAACTAGATGATCTTTAAGGTCCCTTCTAACATAAACCATTCTATAATTCTATGATTCTATGAATTCAAATCATTGGCTTTTCTCACCCAAAGTCAAATTCCTTGGAGGTTCACATCAGACTTCCCTATCCTTCCTCATCACCCACCAAGTGCACTCAGGTTGTTGAGCAAAAGCAGTCCCACAAATGTATTTACCTTTACTTGAGACAGGACTAACCCAGACTGTCTTCCCTAACATATTCTTCATGTGCTCTACACGGACTTAATCCTCATTTACAGCATGTTGAGGTTTTGATTGGTCAGAGTCAGCTCAATTATTAGTTCCTCCAGTGCTGACTAACACGGTGGCCTTTCTAAATTTTTTATCCCAATGTTTAGAGGTTCCACAGATCTCAGTGTAGTCCTTAACAGTCCATTTCATCGCTTGAACTTCCCAGAGGCTGATGAGTGATAGGGGATGTGAGACACCCACTCAATCCTATGCTCTTTGCCCAAGCTGTCTATGAGGTTATTTCAGAAATGAGCCCCATAGTCTGATTCAGTTCTTTCTGGGGTGCCATGTCACCATAAGACTTGCTTTTTAAGGCCCAGGATAGTGTTCCAGGTACTGGCATGGGGGTCCGGGATATGTTTCCAGCCATCTTATGGTTGCTTCTACCATTGTAAGCATGAGTCTTGCCTTTGCAGAAATGTGGGAGTGTGGTATAATCAATCTGCCAGACCTCCCCATATTTATATTTCAGTCACCATCCTCCATCCCACAGAGGCTTTAACTGCTTGGCTTGTTTGATTGCAGCACATATTTCACATTCATGAATAACCTGTGTGATAGTGTCCATGGTCAAGTCGGGTCCTCGATCATGAGCTCATCTATATTTTGCATCTCTTCCTTGATGGCCTGAGGTGTCATAGGCCCATCAGGTTATAAACATTTCACCCTTATGTTGCCAGTCCAGGTTCACCTGAGCCACTTAGATCTTAGCACCCTGATCTACCTGCTGGTTGTTTTGATGTTCTACAGTGGTCCAGTTCTTGGTTCTATGAGCACCTATGTAACATACTTTCACAACCAGTTTCTCTAGCTGGGCAGCAATCTCTTGACATAACATGTCAGCCCAGATGGGTTTGCCCCTGCACTGCCAGTTGCTCTGCTTCTACTGCTGTAGCCACCCCCACAGGTCATTTGCCACCATCCATGAGTCAGTACAGAGATAAAGCCCTGGCCATTTTCTTCACTTAGCAATGTCTAATGCCAGCTGGATGGCTTTGAGTTCCACAAACTGTCTCGATTCACGTTCTCCTTCAGCAGTTTCTGTGACTTGTCATGTAGGATTCCATACAGCAGCCTTTCACCTCGACACTTTCTCACAGTGTGACAGGACTTGCCAATGAACTAGGGAAGTGATCGTCCCCTTGTAGTTGGCATTGGTGAAGCTGCACCTTGAATACTGTGTTCAGTTCTAGGCACCTCAATTCAAGAAAGACATTGAGGTGCTGGAGCATGTCCAGAGAAGGGCCACAAAACTGGGGAAGGGTCTAGTGCACAGAAGTCCTATGAGGAGCGACTGAGGGAACTGGGGGTGTTTAGCCTAGAGAAGAGGGGGCTCAGGGGAGACCTTATTGGTCTCTGCATCTACCTGAAAGGAGGGTGTAGCAAGGCGGATGTTGGTCTCGTCTCCCAAGTAACAAGCAATACCACAAGAGGAAACGGTCTCAAGTTGCACCAGGGGAAATTTAATTTCTTCACCGAAAGGGTTGTCACCATCCCTAGAGGTATTTATAAGACATTTAGATATCATGCTAAGGCACATGGTTTAGTAGTGGACTCTCCAGTGCTAGGTTAACAAGTGGACTTGATGATATAGATCTTTTCCAACCTAACAATTCTATTATTCTGGGATCCATTAATGAAAATCTCTCTAGGTGCTGAAGAAAGTAGTGGCAAGAAGGCATAGTTTTTGGGGAGCAAAACTTCAATCTGTTACTTCCTTCATGCTGGAATTAGGTTTCTTTCTGTTTTCTCAGTGAAGGATCCAAGGCAACTGCAGAGTTCATTTTTCCTTCAGATTGTTTATTTCATGGAAATACAAAGTAACCAGTTTAGAAGAACAAGTTTTGGAACTCGTTAATTGACATGCAAGTAAAGTGTGCATAGATGTCTATTTGGAAGCATTTTGATTATATGTCTTCTATTTGTTTTTACAAAACAAACTTTTTTTCAAGAATCTGCTTCTGTGTTGCTTCATGCTGTTGCCATTTTCAGTGTGCAGATGCCAAGAATTCATCCAATGAGACCAAATGTTTTTATGGAAACAGTTTTTGGGATTGCTGATTTTCTAGTTACAGTTAAGTTTTAATACTCACCTTGTTTTTGTGGATGAGCTGATTGGTAGTGGCTCCTGATAACTGGAAGAAGACTAACATCATACCTATCTTCAAAAACAAGAAAGAAGATCCATGGAGCTACAGGCCATTCAGTCTCACATCAGGCCCCAGTAAAGCTATTGAGCAAAGCCTCCTGGAAAACTTTTCAAACATACCAAGAACAAGGTGAATTGGAGGAAGCTGGTTGGGATTTACCAAGGGCAAATTACACCTTTCTGAAGCCATTGCCTTCTAGGATGACGTGATTGGTTTGGGTACTTAACAAGTGATAGTTGGATGTTATTTGCATACAAGACCTTTGACATGGCCTCTTATTGTAAAATTGATGAAACCTAGAGTGAATAGAGGACTGTAAGTATCGTTCAACGATTTCTTTCACAACTGGAATGAAAGAAAGTGGTGTACTCTAAGCACGTTTGTGATCAACCTCAAATGTGGTATCAACACCAATATGAGGGAACTAGTTAATATACTGGAAGATGGAGTTGAATAACTATTTATAGAAATGTGGAAAAGACAGAGAAATGGGCAAAAAAGTTCCTTATGAAATTCAGCAAAGGGAAATGCCAAGCCCTGCCCCTGTTCTCTGTTCACTATGTGTGAGGCTTTACCTGGAGTGGTCTGTCCAGTTCTGGGCTCCCCTGTGCAAGAGACATGAGCACATTTGATTCATTCCAGTCAGGTTTTACAAAGATGGTAAGGGGCTGAAGCACATGATGGGCAAACAAAGGACGAGGGAACTTAGTTCCTGGGGAAGAAAAGGTTTTGGGAAGATCTTATGGTGGCCTTCACAAGGGAAAATGGAGAGAAGATTCAGCCAGACTTCTACAGGTATACAACAAAAGGGCAAGGTCACAAGTTAAAAGCAAGAATGTTATGACTAGGTATAGGGAAAAAGCTTTTTCTATGTAGTGGACAAACACAGGGACAGATACTCAGAGAGGTTGTGGAATCTACATTGTTGGTGCCAATACAAGAGTATCTACTTGTTATTTGACCTGGAACCTGAGCCACATGGTCTGGCTTGCTCTGCTGCAAGGAAGGAGTCAGACTAGATGACCAGCAGAGGTCTCTTATATACTGAACTATCCTATGATTATATCAATTTAACATTTAAAGACCAAAGGAAACAGTTGTTTATCACTGTCCAGATTTCATTTCCTAATACAGATATGTAAGTTTCAGCAAGTGACTGCTTTCATTGTTACAGACAAAAAATGAGATTTTCACTATGCCAGCAATTTCACAGAATATCTGCTAGAGACTCTGCTATACATTACTTTTATTTTGTCTGATTTCAAAGCCGCCATAACTTAGTTAGCTGTGTTAACTAAAACATATGTCAAGCAAAGTAAACATGTAACTTTCTTACCACTCTCTGGCATTCTGTTATTTACAAAAATAAAGAGTAATAATATCTTATTTTTATTATAATGGTCAGTTAATTATTATTGTTAAAATTAGGAATATTTTATTTATTTTTTTGACTTTTTCATTTAGCATTTTTTGTGACAGCTACTCTTAGCATGTCAGCAATATTGGGCATAATTAGATGTACATAATATACTTCTGTGAATCAAATAAAATGCTCATATTTTGTCATGCATTGCTTTTCAGCAACAGCTTTTACGCTACAGTGAATACTGAAACTACTGAATATGTTGATCTTATTAAAGGACTTTTGGTGGTCAGCATCTAACTGCTATGGATAATTTAACTGATAAGAAAATCATTTGAGTTTTAATAGGATTTAATAGGAAATTAATGAGTCAAAGTTTTATGAATGTTTTTTCAACCTTCTGAGAATGTTTATTTTTGCAAAACTATGATATCTTACCTACTCAATCTATATTACATTTTTTTTTTTTATTTCATATATTCATGAGGGAATGGCAGGAAATACCATTCAAATTTATCATCAAGAATTTTAAATTCTGCCCATATATCAGAATACCATATTATATTCATTATAAATTTATGTATTTGGAAAAGGTGAATACAGTAACAAACACTTTACTACCTATCCATCCATTTCTTAGCTGTTATCACACCTATGGGAAAAAAACGAGCAAATACCATTTAGTTTATTGTGTAATTATAAGGAACCGGAGTTTAGTTGAAAATATTTTCATGAAATATTGTTATTAGAAATAACATGCTTATTTAGCTTTGAAGAAACCACAGTTGGAGCATTAATAAAAAAAAAAAAAAAAAAGATGTTGAGTTCAGGTATTTAGTTAGTTAAAAGGAAAAGTAATTTTTCACCCTCAACTCTGGATGGTCAGCCTTTTTCCCTAGTTCACAGTTCCACTGAAGTTAATGAGAATCCATGCCATTAGAAGAACATGCAGGTTTAGGTAGCTTGACTGTAGTACCAGGTTATCATTAATTTTGGACCTGTACAGAGAAATAGCTGGCTTCTGAATCCAGTGGAAAACTTTATATATTACAATACCAAGTGAGTGTAGGTGTTTAAGACTGAGTCTTCTTAATAGGTCGTGAAGAGATACGAAGCTTTCACAGCTCTAACTTGCTGTTTTATTGTCTATTTGAAATGCCAGTAAAAATATTCAGCACAAGTTTTCATTTCTTCTGCTTGTGCTTTTTCAAAGGACCTGTTCATTTCATAATGAAATTCAATATCAATATTTAGGACTGACCATATTTCACAAACAGTTTATTAGAAGAACAGATAGAGGAATTTGTTGGTGGGGATGTTGAAGTTTTTGTTTTGTCTTGTTTTCTGTTCATTTTGTTTTCTGATGTGAAATACACACACAGTCACAAAGAGTTGGCAGAGATTATCCCAGATAATGGAATATGTATTTTACATGTCAACACGTGGTTTAGGGAAAATAATCACCTGTGGTTTTGTAGATAAACTTAAGTTTTGCCAATGCAGACTTGACTTTTTAAAAGAAGATCCAGTTTGTTGTATGCAATATGCTTTTCAGTAGTAGTTTTGAAACAAAATCTTCTGATCAGATGCTGTCAGAGAGAGGCCTGAGAGGGATCGTTGAGCAGAATTGGATTCCTGAATACACTAAATGTTGAATGACTCCAGTTACCAGGTTGGCCTGGGGGAGCATCCAGGTTTCTTCAGTTAGGAGAGTTCTGGCTCACGTTCTGTGCTGGAAAGAGAGAAGATGAAAAAAGATGATATACTGTAACCCTCCTTTTGCTGGGCCCAGAGGAGTGATTTTTCCTTGCTAATATTCCCCAAGTGTAGTTTTATAGGGACTGAAATTGTATGCCTGGATATGCAGACATCAACTACATGTGGTTCATTATGAGTTTTCTTGAAGGGATTGCCAATGAGCAACCCTAGGGAGAAGGATGTAACTCAGAGTGAAAGGGTCAAAACATAGCATTGGGAAACTATGATAAGCTCCATAGCACTTGTCTAAGTTTTCTTGGAGACCAGGAAAGAGTATCTATGCACACCTGAAAAATACATGACTCTTCTTCGTGATGCTTATGAATCATAGAAGAAGACAGCCAATTGCAAAAGCTGGAGTTCTAGGTTACAGTGAGGTGCCAGATGAGGTTAGGGTTCAAATGCAAAGCCTGCTCATGAGATGATGGTGAGCTACGCCAACATACCTATTCACAAGTTATAACACAGTAAACTGTCTGGGTGTTAATTAGCACAACTGTACAGTTTTATCTTTACAAACTGTTCAGTGACTTTCTAATATTTTACATTCTGTGGAATTATTTATTCAATAAAATTAGAGCATTTTTCAATAATTAACACATTTAATGTCTCTAGCTATATTTTCTTTTCTTTTTTTTTTCATGAATTGTTTTAAGTTTATGTGGTATAAAGAGAGACTATAATTTTTCCAAGAGGTCTGGTATATATCTTCAAAAATATTAAGTTGAATGAATTCTGACTCTCCCTGCTAAATGAGAAATCATTGTCTTTGTGCATTTCCTTCTGTCTGATGATCCTGTGCTACAATCCACAACATTTATATAAGGAAGAATGGAATTTGAAAAAGATTAGTGTTGAGAAAAACAGGCACCAAAAAGGTCTTCCAGTTTAGGGTAAGTAAAAGTCCTAGTTCTTTACCAAAACCAGGAAAAAAAAAAAAAAAGAAAAAAAAAGAGAAAGAAAGAAGCAGCCTTCACGTAAATTCACTGACTCAGTGTAGGTAGTAAATAGAAAACACTTTCAGTTCATTTAGATAGGAGATTCCACACTCATGTGTTCCCCAGACTGATGCTTTTTTATGGTTTATATATTGATTTTGGTAAATTTGTTAATAGCTGTATTAGTCACTATGTATGATGACATAGTTTAATCACTCAGTCTCAGCAATTACTGAGACTGTCATGACAGAGAATCCTCCAATAAAGTTTTCTCTTTATTTACCCCACATGAATGTTAAAGAGCTGATCATCTAGATGGAGAGACTAATGAACCACAGATAATGTACCAAGGTTTAAATGGAAAACAGGTTTTTAAATCTTGGACTTGCAGTCCATTTTTTTTTCTTTACAAAAGTGAAACTCAATGTCAGAGAATTAGCTTCACCAAGAATCCTCTTCTGTCGCAGAAATTCATCTGAATGTGATAAAATGTTGTGATGCAATTGGTATACAGGTAGCTGACATTTGTTTGGGGAAGTGTTGGATACTTTTTACACAGCAAGTTTTACCAGTAACTTATTATCCCATCTTTTTGTTCCATGGAGTCTGAAACAGACATCCTACTTCAGTGGCAGGAATGTGTCAGGTTATTTTCCTTGTTGTTGTTTTCCAGAAGCCAACTGTAAGTTATCAAAGGCTTTTAGTACCACAGGCTTTTACGTGTATGAAAAAGTTAGTGTTTTGCAGTCACATAATAGAACTAACGGTAGCCTTCTGTATGAACAACATACCTTCCTACAATAAACATGTGAGTGTGTACCTGCAGTATTTTATATTCTTTAAATGCAATCATATACCTGTTTATTTTGTATCTGCAGTCAAAATGCTGCACAGAAATGCTTAAAGGAATGACAACAAATTCCTTTTCCTATGCAAAAAGAACAAGAAGGAAGTTAGTTCAAGCCATGCTGCCACCAGAACTGTTGCATATTAAATTAAAGGCCTCCTAGTGGTTTTTTAATTTTTTATAATAATGACATCAAAAGGCAATATCATCAACTATCCAATTCCAGAATGCCTAAAAATCACTTCTTTTTTTAAAAAAAAGATAATAATTTATCACCTGATTTGTACTGCCGTGACAATATGGCATTAAATTTTAATGAAAAAGGACTTGACATCTTTTCCCAGCACTCAACAATGGTTTATGAAAAAATATCTTGTTACGGCCCTGCCTTGTACAACCTCTGTTAAATGAGATACTGACAGTGAACAAGGGAACAATGCATGACTTGTTAATGTTTGAGAAAAAAAATATACTGTTTCACTCAAAACTAAGTATCATTAGGACAGAAAGCTGATAGGAAGTGGTTAGATTTATAAAATCGTTGATGGAAGAAGCAGTGGTGAGGAAAGCATTCTTGGTTATTTTTATGAGCACTGATAACCTTAGTGGACATAAATTTGCACCTCCTCCAAATGCAAACTCGTAACACTAAGCACTTTGTCCATTTTTGTTGAAAGTATTTTTAAGACTCCTGTTAGTTTATGAGTAGGCAGTCAAGTGAAACAACTCGTGAGTTTCCATATGTTGTTACTCAAAATTGTTTTTTCTGGTATGTAGTAAGCAATAATGACTACCTTTGAATTTGATTTCCAAACCCACTTTTTTCTTAGCAAAGAAAAGTAAGATGGCCTAAATGAGAATGGCTTTTCAAAATTATTTGAGATGGTATGAATCTGTTTATTACATCAATATTATTTATCTGACAGCTTAAAAAATTATGTTTATAGAAAGCTTTATTGCAATTACTGTTCACTGTTTTGGCACAAAGCACATCTGCAGAAACCTTCATAAAAGAATAATCAAGGAAACATTAAAAAAGGAAAAGAAAATGCAGTCAGTCAAAATCAATTGCTTGATAAATCTTTTTGGAAACAATGCATAGAGTGTCTTAATTTGGAGTTTATAAGCATATGTTGTCATTTGAAATTTGTTAATATTTGAGCACAGCAATAATTAGTTTGGCATAAAAGTGGTAACTATGTCCTTTAGGCACTCTGAAGATGAACACTTTGAGCCAAATCTACTTTGTTTTATAGAATGAATTAAAATGAAATATATAGTGTCAGTTTATTTCAATTATCAAGACAGATACTGTAAAGAAAATACTGTGTGTTATTTGCCCTGAAGGGCAAAAATAATTTCTTAAACACTCTTTTCCCTTATTGAATTTGGAATTCAGATTGTGTTGTCATACTCATTTTGGGAAGTGTAAGATGCTTACAGAAATTTTACTCTTACATATTCTCCAAGGATTCATGGAATTCCTTCTCAGATGGTACATAAATGCTTCTTTGAAAATCAGTTAATGATGAAAATTCTACCACAGAAGAGGAATACATATAACTGGTCAATATTTACTCCTAAATATGGAACATCGGTAGGCACATCTGCTCTGTTGGAGGAGTGGTGCATTGCTGTGCATTTCCTATAATTTTTAGAGAATGTGAAGAAAGATAACCATAAAGCTTCCATATAGCTTTATTTGCATTGGCACCAAAATTTGCATTTGTGTGAAGCAGGCTGATATGAATACTTTCATTTCAGGAAAAAACACATGTTCAGTAAGGAAAACTGTGGGGTTTTTAGCCTAAATTCCTTAAAGAAAAGGAAGACATACATATGCATCAAACTGGAAACCATGAAAATGACTCCTGTCAGCCACTTCTATTTATCAGACTAATCTCTTCATACAATGGCATTTCACTTGTCAGATTTCAACTTTACTCCCCTGTGTGTTAGAGTGGCCTGATAATAGTTTTGACAAACCATGTATGATGTTGAATCTACATACAAATTCTCTGTGTTTAATGGAACTCTGATATATCTCACTGAAATACAATTTTATGTTGAACTCAGACCTTTTACATCTTCAGGATAAAACCTTTTTATTTTCTTTTTATTTTCAAAGGGTGTGCTTTCGAATTCTTTGAATTTACAACTCAAACTAAATATCTCTCCTGCCTTCCTCACCTCTATTAGCTGAAATATGTATACCCTCTAACAGTAAGAGATGCCTAGTTTCCCATGTGCCTAATATGGAGGAGGAACAATTCTTTTAAAAATATGTTGTAAACACATAATTTATGCTCACAATTCTTATATATACTTTATTAAAAGAATAATAAATGGATAGAGGTGCAAAAATAGAACTTTTATGCTTTAAATTAAGGGTGGACCTGAACACTGGTTCCCACTGACTCAGAATTTAGTTAAGAGAAAACAGTCTGTGCTGAATATACATTATATTATACAGAATATAAGTTTATGTGAGTGGACTTGCGCTGCAGTTACTTTTTGCTCTTTACACAGTACAGTGTCATCTCTAGGGGTTTCTAGGATACAAAGATAGATTGAACAGTATTGCAGCTATTCGTCTCAATACATGTCCTGGTTGCAGGCAGAGACTTGTTAGAGTGGGTGTGAAAACCCATCTACAGTAAATTAAAAGCATCAGATCAAGGTCTTTAAGTAAAGTTTTCAATATCAATTCCTTCTATGATAACTGAAATTATTCTTTGTGTTTATAAATATGGACCATGGTCTCTATTTACTGGGGATGTTTCTGCTTCTTTTGATAAGACCCATAAATTAGGCCTTAATTTCAGTTTCCCTTGAAAATATCTTTTTGCTTTTGTTTTTAGAGTGAATTGATTAGACGTAGGATTTCAGGGTAA
The DNA here is from genome assembly GCF_000690775.1 of Eurypyga helias. NCBI lineage: Eukaryota > Metazoa > Chordata > Aves > Eurypygiformes > Eurypygidae > Eurypyga > Eurypyga helias. Next base: position 31,071 of record NW_010266470.1, read on the forward strand.
TATAGAGGAAAATGAGACAAAGCTTTGTGCCATTGGAGAAAAATGAATAATACACTGTTATTTTTAACAGATTCTCTCTCTCATATCCTCTCCTAAGATAATATTAAGAGGGGGAGAGCTTAATGTTTAACTTTTCAAATATTATTACTTTTCTCTGTTCATTATTCCTATCTGACTTTGTTGGATAGCAGAGTCTAAAACTGGAGAAAAATAAAAACAGCCAAAACCCAACAGTTCTAAGGTACAATCAAGGAACTATAGAAGCACTGTCTTGGGCTACCACAGTACATTACAGTTAAACTCACCTTTCTTTTAAGAAAGGTATCTAGTAGTAACAGTTTCTATAAGTTTTAATGCAACAGTTTCTATAAGTTTTAGCTTAAGCAATTTAAAATACAGTGAATTTAGCTCCAGAAATCTTTCACTGTATCCTCACTAGTAAAATAGACTTGGTGTCTAAGTGTCACAAATATGGTAAAAATATAAACCCAATTGAAAAAAATGTAATAATTGTGTTGCTTAGATTTTTTTATAGTTATGCTTGCAACAGCACCAGGAAACATACTTACTCTCAGTGATGAAAAAGAATACTCATTAACTGCTATTTTGGATACAATTTTAAAAATGTTTTAATTACTGTGTCCTGCACCTATAATTGTATGTTTTTATTCATGACTGGTAAGCAAGTCAATAGCAATGATGCAAGACCTGTGTTCATAAAGTATATATTAACAAATATTTCTAAACTATGTTAACTTACATTTCCATATGGCACTGCAACAAAGTATATGAGAAGAATTAATGTTTATTTTTTTGTTGTCAAATTATTTCAATGTATTTTCATTATAGGTCTCAGTTAGGTTCCTCTGTTAACCACACTTACTTCAGTTCAACAGGAGAACTGTTAAAAAGGAAAATTAGATGGGAGACTTATATTCTGTAGGAAATTATGTCATAGTAATTATTATTCCAGATATTTATAGGAAAGAAACTCCCTTTTCACTATTCAAATTGTATTCTCTTGTTTCATGCATGAATGGCTGCCAGAAATGTCCACAGTATTTGGATTTGTCTTTGAAGAACAGTTTGAAATAGCAGATATATGACTAAATGTGGGGAAAAGGGCCAATTTTATGAGATTTCTCTTATATAACACTTGATATGTTAATAAGAAAAGCTAACTCATGAGCTAGTTCCTATAGAAACTTAGTTATAGGAGGGACAAACACAGCCATTAACCACAGACTGTATTTTTTCAGAGAAGTCTTTTAATACATTAAGAACCTAGACTAAATTTCAGTGGTTATGTACAGCAACAAAGTACTTCCTAGTTCTCTCAGTCTAAATGGAGTTGCTCAAACAATGCACAGACGTAGATAAATACAGATATGTCCCAGTGTTGTACAATTTAAATAAGAATAATAAAATTTCATGTGTGCTCAACAAGTTCGTCATCTGATCTTCTGAGATGTCAGAACATTTCCGTAGAATAATAGAATAATCTTTTATTTTGCATATGTCGGGGTGTATTTGAGAGAACGTAACCTGTAGAAGGGCAGGATTGCATTTCTGTAATTGCATGTCATTGTCTGCCTTTTTTGCTTTTTTTTAGGTTAATGCTGATGTATGTAAATAATGTATGTGTAGAGCAGTAGATTTGTTACAAATGGGATCAGTCTGATGTCATTGTAAAGGCATGATCTCGACAAGTATAGTCTCTCACGAGAAATGTTTGAACTATATCTGTGCTTTGCACTAGTTAAACAGATCTTGGCTCTGAGATATAAATAAATTGGAAAATTTATTATAGAAAACCCCTATATTGTCTGTCATTGGTGTTGTGCAGGTTATCAGGGAATGGCAGAAAGGACCATGTTGGATTTTGTTATGCCAAGATGAATAAAATCAGATTTAGTGCCCCAAAGACTGAACTACTACTATGAAAGTCATGAAATATTGGCATTTGCTTTTTGGCATTGAGAGTGAAAAAGACAGCATTAAGAGAGCAGAGCTTCTTTATTCTGTCATTATCCTGAAATAGTGACATGAGAGAATAATGATAACCCAAATGTTTGCAGTAGAAAGAGAATATGGTGTAACTGTAGCAACTCTTAATTAAGATAACAGAAAACCTCAAGAGTAACATGTTTTTGTGTTAGTCATGTGACTATAGAAAGCTTTCCAGAAAGATTTTTTTTCCTATTGACTAGAGAACAAACAACTATGCAAATGTGATTGAAGTTCTCTCATTTTCATGTATGTGTTAAGTCATTTGTATAAGAAGTTCTTTAAAAGGTTAGAAATACTTACAGGTGTGGTCTAAAATTTGAGATTAAATGTAACTCCTTGAATTTAAATTCAGTGAAGAAGTG
>NW_010266471.1:0-12221 GCF_000690775.1 Eurypyga helias
CGAGTTTCTCGTGCGGGCAGCAGCAGGCTGCTCCCCATCGGAGGGGCTTCACGGATGGAAGCGCTGCTGTTCCTGGAGTGAGGCTTTGCGAGTGCCTCTAGCAGCGTACGGCTCGAGTTCTAGAGGGAGGGGGAAGTGAGGGCAAAGCGCTGGCTTTGCGAAAGAAAGAAAGCCTTTAATCCGTGTCAGGAAAGATGAAGCAGAAATAAGTAGAAAAGGAGCTGTAATCAAAACCAGTAGTGTTCCTGGTATGCAGCAGACTTAGGTGGCTTTGTCAGAACAAATTCATGTGATGTAGTTAGATACTTGTAAACAGTGGACAAATCTGAATGTGTGCTGATGTCATCTCTTGAAGTTGTACTTGTTTCCGGTACACTGTAGACAACCAGGAAGGCAGCAAGGATTGAGGTTGTCTTTTTTTTAAGTTTTATGCAAATGCGTGTGAAAGCTGTATGTAGCTGAGAAGGTACTAAGCAAGCTGAAAAGTCTGATGGTTTGCATTAGTCTTAAATCTTTCACTCCCTATGAGCCCGAGGTGTACTCTTTGCCTCAGATATAGGGAGTACACTTGGAAGATTCTGCTGAGAAGAGCACTCTTGTGAGTTTGTGTTATGGAAACAAGGAAAAGATCTGTGTTTATGAAGAAATCCAGAAATTGGCTTGCAAATAAATTTATTCTGAATCACTTAGTGTGACTTTGTGCCAGCTAGGTTTTACCCATAGCTTAATGGAAAATTTGTCTTCTGTCAGCTGTTAACATGCCATATTGGGGGTATTAGTTTAAGAAAATGAGATGCTAGAGCATACTTCAAAATTAACATTAAATAATACCAAAATATGAAATAGTTTTTAAACTTTACTGGAAGTGATTCAGTCTGGAGAAGCATTATGGAGCCTATACTAATAGTAGCCACAACTGTCTCCTAACATCTGGGATGATGGGAAAGTACAGGTAGCTAGGAAACCTTGAATAGTAGAAAACCTGTGTGATGACTACTTGCCGCAGTTGGTGGGGAGGGACAGTTCCACAATGGTTGTGTGTCTACCCCTGCTTCTGCAGATTTCAGAGCAGCTCATTGCTTCATATGTAGCATAAAATTAATTTTAATATTGTGGGTTTCTGTGGTGTTACGAATCTTCCCTTACCTGTAAGTTTGGTGTGGATGTACTTAAGTAGCTTTGGAGTAGTCTGCTTGGGTCTGGGTAACTTCAGTAACTCCAGCTCAGCAATGAATGTCATAGAGTTAGGTTTGCTGTGCTTCTGGAGAGCAGGGTCTGAGAAGCTAACCTGCCTACCTTCTAGTCCAGCTCAGGTCTACTGACATTCAGGTTTATACAGTTGTTTCTGGACTTGTTTTGAGATGCCCTGTTTATACTTCAAGTGCATTATTAATAATCACAGTCTTTACCCCTCTGAGTCCAGGACAGTTAAAAGAAAATTGCAATAATGGAAGGGTTTTTTTTTAAATATCATCCCATGAGCAACTGGTTTACGGAGCTGAACACATTCTAGAAGCAAAACAGTCATGTAGCTCTGGTCTTGCACTATTGAGACTGCATTCATTCATGGCATGGTTAATCTTTAGCTTTAATGAGCAGATTACTGAGATTGATGGTAATTGTTTGGATTTTTTTTTTAAGGGGAGGGGGCTGTGTGGGTTTTGGGTTTTTTTCCCCACTTTTCATACAAAATCTATAGGAAGATAGACTTCCTGTGCTCCTATTGTCACATGTAAAGTCTGTTCTGGTTCAAGTTTCTTTCATTCAGAGTTTGTTGATTTTACCTGCAGTGAGTTTTTGTTCTTTTCTCAATGAAATGACGTTTCTCTGCCAGATGCAGTTTCTCAACTGATTTACCTTTGCAGTTGTTTATTGTCCCTAGTGAAGTTGAAATTGTTATAGTTGCAGCAAACCCTTTTTTTTTAGTTGCTGTAAATATAATTAATACATCTGCTGTGTGGAACTTCTCGACAGATCTGGATGTCCTTATACAAAACTTGCTATGTAGTCTCAAGTGGAGAAACTGGGTTGCCAAATGTGAAATGATTTGTGTGAAGTCACTTGGAGTACAGATTGTAAAGTGTAGTCACCTGAGTCTAGCCTGATACTGTGATAATAAGGCAGTTTAGTAACCGGTGTTTTCCATGTATGTTGAAGCTAATTTTGATATATATTTTTTTTTAATTAACTCAAAATTTGTCAACCCAGGAGAACCCTCTTTTGTTGAGGGATGGCATCATGGAGTGTTAATGTTAGATACAAATAGTGCACGGTAGTGTGAAACTCAAGTGTCTCATGCAAGGAGATACAGTAATTTAAGACTGTGCTTCAAGTCGATTCCAAAATACGTGCTGAACCATGCCAAGTATAAGCACAGTAACTATTGGTTTATATCTGCATGCGTATGTACATTTGTGCCTAATGCGTTTATATAATTTCATCCTTATGTTACCTAAGGAAAAATGCTTTCATTATTAACAGTCAGCATTTAAGTCAACATTTAAGTGATCTGAAAGTTGTAACCAACAGCTGAATGGTGATGGTGAACCAGAGCTACAAACAGAGGAGCTACTTTTTTTTTTTAAATTTTTTAAGCGATCAGTGACCACATTTATTTCAGTGATGAGTGTATGTGCAGTACAATAAAACTCAAGTTTATTATGCTTATAACTGGCCTTCTGCAATTTCATGATACAGATTATTTAATATGTGTACTCTCTTAAAGCTTCACTTTAAACAGAGACTAAGTCTTCCTTGCAGATGGAAGGAAATGTTATCAAAATACCTTTTGCCTCCTTTTCTTCTAAAGTGAGCAAGATTTACTGTGAACTGTTTACATTTCTGTGTTTTTATATATATGTATAGATGTGTGCATATATATATGTATATCTGTAAGTATATATATGTGTAATCAACTAGCCTTTTGCCCTTCACAGCAGAGAGGGGAAGAATTCTCAACTATACGTTACCATGTTGTGTGCTTCCTCCAGAGAACAGACCAAGTTCACAGAGATCTGCTGCTCCAATATCATAGGAAGTGGGGAAGGGAATGCAAGACACCTGGGTGGCCCTGTGGCTAAAATGAAATGGATTGTAACTCTAAAGCCTGCTTGCGAACTGTTGCAGCCTGTGCTAATGTAACTGCTGACTCTTATGTTCCTGTCTCATCTGGATCTTTTTTGGTTTTTTTACAAAGCTAGCAGAAATATATCAACTTTTCACTTTTTAGTGGAATTCCACTCCAGCTTGTCAGCACTTGGAAACTCGTTGTTCTTTGTTCTCTAACTTTCCAGGAATATTAACACATCTTCCTTTGTTCTTGTACTACTTTTGAGATGAGGTTCTGAAGTTTCTGTTAAATGACCTCTGTTATTAAAAACAAACAAAACAAAAACAACAAACCAACCAAACACACAAAACCCCACACAACCACCACCCTACCCCCCAAACCAAGAAACAATCAAACCAACAAACAAAAAAGCCCCACAAGCCAACAACAACAAAACCCCCAACACCAGAGACATTACTTGAGCACCTTTTAGCTTAAAGAATGATCTGACATAAATTTCTTCTGGAATCTGGACTGGCTTTAGAAGCAATTATCATAGAATCACAGAATGGTTTGGGGTGGAAGGGACCTTACAGACCATCTAGTTCCACCCCCCCTGCCATGGGCAGGGACACCTTCCACTAGACCAGGTTGCTCCAAGCCTCATCCAGCCTGGCCTTGAACACTTCCAGGGATGGAGCATCTAATTGGCTCTTCCAAGACCTCTTTTTCTGTTATGCCAAGACAACTGTTTCTGGGATGCAATGTGAATCCTCTGAAAAGCGAACGGAGTTAAAAACACTTGTTAACCTATCAGTTTACTGCAAGGCTGCACAAATGGCTGTCCTGGCAGTACTGAGAGAGCAGCATCAAGTTGGGCAGCAGCAGCAGCAGCTTCCCCACTGCTCCTTATGTGAACATTGAAAAAAGTGTCTATCAAATCATGGCCACAGATCTGTTTTAAAATGCTGCACTATAGATGATAGAGTGGATGCAATTAGTGGGCAGTCTTCTCTGGGAAGAGAATACCATGACTTTTAACTCCTAAACTGCATGTGAAGCAGCCTTCTCAGCCTGAATTCAGGCAAACCTAAAGGCCTCCCCTGACTCCCAGTACCACTGAATGCTCTTGCAGAAATAGATAAGAAAACTCTCTGTACCTGGAGAGCTCCTTTATCTTTATGCTCAGGTCATCTTTCTTCTAAAATAGTAATAAAAGACCATAGTTTCAGTTTCTAATAGCATTTTAAATTATTGATTTGCTTTAAATTGCTTAAAAGGGTTTTTAAAAATAATTTTCCATGTAATTTTGAGAAACTTGGAAACTTCTTTCAGTGTTGTGGATACTTGGGCAAGATGTGGCATGTACTGCTTGTAGGGATTACACGGTACAAACTGAAAACACCCATTCTTTTGGTCATTCTTCAATGTTGATTTGCCTTTTTTATGTCATCAGTGTAACATTTCTTTTTACATGTGCTACTGTTTCTAAGTTTTACTGGTTTTCTGCCTTTCCTTGTCTCCTATAGGAAAGAGGCGTACCGGCATCATCTTTATAATTCAGAAAGTGGGAGCTGCTGCTGAGTTTGTTCTACGGTCATCTCTTGCTGAGCACCAGGTTAGAAATGCATATTTGCTTTATTTGTAAATGCTAAAGTTATCATCCTAATTAAGGTCTAAAAATTTTGCTCAAGCTGTTTTAAGGCTTACAAAAGCATTATTTCATAAACAGAATTTATGTCTGAATTTGTGGGCACAGTGAATTAACAAAAATTAAAATTGTTTTTAATTTGGATCACTAACCTAAATTCTTCAGATGTTTATACAGAATAAACAAATATGTTTAGGACTAAATATGCTGTAACCTACTAAAACAACTTCAGTTACAAATAAGAATGTAAAGTATTAGTTGCCAAAACTCTAACCAGAGTCAAGCCATGGAGGTAGTGAAATAATTTGCTGTGTATCTTGAACTGGTTGGCAGAGATGTTCTCGGCGCTACTGGCTTGACAATCTGAACATCTTCAGTTCAGTGGGCACTCTGTGATAGTTAGGTGGGAAATGTTATATCCCTCCACTTCTGTAAGGCAATGTGATTTTATTGTGCCAAAACCTGGAAAGTTATGGTGATAAATAATCATTTTATGTAACAAATTATTCTAATCCAACTTAAATGCAGCAAAATATGCTTCTATAAATGATGTACTGTTCTATCGGGATAGAAATTGTAAGAAATTATGTAAATAAATATCAATGAGCTATAAATAGTTATTGCTTTTCACTTGGTAAAGTGAAATGTAAATAGGTGTAAGAATTGTTATTCATTATTGTTTCTTAAATGTACATAGGTAATACACATCATCAGCTTATGGAAGTTGCTGTAGTTATAGGCAAGACCAGTTTTATGGTTGCCAGTTGTAGAGACTAAGGGTTTCTTAAAATAAACGTACAGCCATGATTGATTAAAGTCATAATTTTAGTAGCTTAAATCTACTTCTCAGCTACTCTTCAGCCCTCGTTAGTGTCATGAGAGATGAATCACAGTGGGTTTCAATGGAGGAGTATGTACCACGGAGGGGCAAAACGAAATGCAGTTGGCGTTAATTTGTACGCGTGACTGTTTTATTGAAGCCATTTACCACATGCTTACATAATAGCTTTAAACAGCAACTTAACCTTTCCATGGAAATCCTACAACTTGATTTGGAATTTACTGTAGTTCAGGGTAGAAAAGTATATACACTTTGTGTGCAGCTTTTGCCTGTAAAAAAGAGGCTTAGTTTTTCAGCGAGTGTCTGAAAAGAGGAGCATAACCTTTGACCCTTTAATAAATTCCTCTTTAATTCATATAATGCCAAGGTAGCTTGAAGAAAATACTTATCATTAATTGAGGCTGCAGTTGTTGGGTTTGCGTGTGTTAGAAACATGTTCCTCAAAATCAAGGGAGGGAATCAAATGAAGCTAATAGTTTGCTGGTGTATTAAACCTAGGAAAGGGAAATTAGCAAGTAGATTAAGTGCTATTGACCCGTATGTCCTAGGTATTGTTGTTTGAAAGGGTGAAATTCCATACATGATTAAAGTAGGAGTTAGGTAATGTTGTCTAGTGGTAGCATCAAATGCTGCCTCTTGTGTGTGTTAACAAGAAGCTTAAAATACTTTCTTTAAACTTGGACTGAAATAAAGCCTACTAGTACCTACCCAGTAAAAATATTAGCAGATTACAGGAGTGAATTCACCTTCACCGTAAAGACTTTTTTTATTTTTAATATTCAAAGCAAATTTATTTTTCACAGTAAGTGCAAGTTCTTTTGGATAATTAATTTTAAAAGAAAGTTCTTTAGTACTGTTAATGGAGTCTGCTGAAATGATGTATATAATTCTTATGTGTAATATAACATCCATTTGGAGGATGAATGTATTTTGGAAATCTCATTACTGGCTGTTCTGAATTGCTCTTACATCACCTGAATGGTATTTGTTGGGTGGTATTGAAACTTGCGCATTTAATGTCACGGTTTCGGATGCTTTACTTTGTGTCTTCTACTTCCAAATTGAATAAGCTAGTAAAATTTACTAATTCCTGTAAGCCTTGGAAATGGCTTGATTTGCTGAAAGCAGCTGTTTAAAAAGCAATATTCAGTAGTTTTTGTTTATTTTAGTCACTGAGTTTTGTTGCATAAAGCTAAGAAGTTGCAAAAGCCAAGTAAGCAAGTAAAGGTCTGTTACAGCTGGGACAGAACCCTTACTTACATATCCACAATTAAATAGATTGCTTTTCAATGACAAAAAGTAAATAAAGCACAGAGAAATATATTTTTTTTTTTAACAATTCTTATTCCTTTGAAAGTTACAAAATAAAGTGGTTTTTTGGGTTCTTTTTTTTTTTTTAAAGTCACAAGTTGCATTGATTGGAATAAAGTTGCACTAAAGCAATGCCTCATGCAACACTGGAAATGTATTGAATTACTGTACTGTCACTAGTGTTCTAACTATACACATTAAATGTTTACTTTACAGTATTTCTTGTAGTAGAATAGGTTCATTAAAAAAAAGCTTTTGATGCTAATTCAGAGATTCATAATCTGCTTGGTGTCTTTCACATGTAGTTTTGATGATAACTGACAAGCTGTAAGTTAATTAGCGCAGAACTTACTAATGAGGATGCTAAAATCCTTACTTTCACATTTTTATTGATGCTTTCTGAACAAATTGGACTAAACTTGATTGTATATCTAATAAGTTTTAGGCACTTCCTAGATGTAGGTGCTGTTCTTAAGCAACAAAAATGCCGCAATTAATTGAATGAAGGAAAGTTTTGAAAAGTTTGACAAGAGCATTCTTTAGAAATGGGGGTAACCCAAAACCAAAGCAATAAACCAAGGTCTGTTAATTAGCATGGAAGACAGCTTCTTGAATTAATATGTGGTGTTAATTAACAGGAAGTCTGATGTTGTGTTGTAATTACCACCAATATTTTTGACATACTGAGTGACTGAAGGTGAATTATATAGATAGCAATTTAGTAAACACTTCAGAGCTTGGGAACATTTTTCCTTTGTTTCTGTTTTTCTAGAAATATGGATAGACTTCTGCGACTTGGAGGAGGTATGCCTGGGCTTGGACAGGTTAGTATATAGTTTGCCAATACCCCCTCTTTAATAATTTCTGGAGTTTTCCTTTTATAATATTTAAAAAGAGTATAAACTATCAGAGTTCATAGTAATAGTCTCTCACTCTGGAGATGCTGTATAAGTGTATGCAAATTCTTGTTACAGTCTGACTGGGGTTTTTTGTCAGTATGAACTCCTGTGTTGGCACTGAATTTACAGAATGTTTATAAACCTTTCATTTGGTGTCTGAATGACCTAAAGCTTGGATTGAAAAGCGTTGGAAACAGAATTAAAAAAATTATTTCCAATAATACAGATTTTCCGAACATGAAGATTGTTCTGCATAGCTGAGCATACCCACTTATTCCCTCATAAATTATATATTTCAGTCCTTTAAATCACATTGTGATAGGCATTATAAGATATAATTATGAGAATAATACATATTACCTCCTGAAATACAAATTTCTATATGACTTGAATTGTCACTTGCAGGTAGCTGTAGCCACCCATATGTGTGTTTTATTGTGTCTTCTCTTGTTTGTTGTTGCCCTCATTTCTGTGACTCTACTCCCAGCACAAAGGCCTCCCTGGCAGCTGTCCTGTTCCACTGGGAGACGATACACACTGGATGGCTTCTCCTTCCACTAGAGCAAGCCCTAATTCTTTTTGCCTTGGCCAACTGGTGTGGCCAGCAGTCTTCAAAAATAAAACCAAGCTGATCTCATTACATTGTGCTGACTACCATGGACGCGGGGAAAAAAACATAATAGGAACTTCTTTGAGGCTTGTAGGAAGAATTATTTCCTTAAAGAAAGGACTCCAGAGTAATTGCCTTCATAGTCTTGGCTGGCTGCAGTAGCTGGCCGTTCTCCGCTTTCCTCATCTGCCTCTGGGGCTCGGTTCTAAATTGAGAATCCAGACTCTTGGTCTTCTGGAGGAATCACTTCTGTTTGCCTTAGGCTTCGTGATGTGTGAGTTTGCTTCTGGGATGATTGAAATTGCTAAACCCACAGCTTCTTCTGGTTGTGTGTGTTGTGTTTCTGTCCAGTATAACTAGGAAAGGAGTGGTTTAATACTGAAGCATTTGGTGAAATATTCTAAGTTGATTTACAGCCTCTAGGTGTTTTGCCAAATAAGCTGTAACTTTTGGTGCATAATTTTTTTTCCTTTTTATAGCTAAAATTCTATTCACGCTCTCTTAGTGAATCTTCAAGCAGTGCTCTGTTATTTTTAGTTTCACTTTCTTAAACAGTTATTTCTCTTGTTCCTCTGAGCTGCCAGTCTGCTTCATGACTCTTCATTTTTTTTTTTTAACATCTGCGCAGTCTAATCACTCAAGCTTTCACTTCTTAGTCCTCTCTGAACTTGACGCATATCAAAGCTGTTTTTCGAATTTACAGTTAACTCTCTGCTGCTTTCTGAATTTCTCAGCTTTAACTTAAAGCTTGCTAGAAAATTGTGGCAGACAATAGAACATAACGTTCAGAAGAAGCTCGCTGAACTCCTCTGCCAGATTTGGTCTGCAAAGCTGCTCTGTGTTTGTTTAAATATGGAATTGTCTCTTAAATGAATTGATGAGTATGTGTTGGGTTAAAAAAAAGGCAGAAAACTGAATTGCTCTTTATGCAGGTTGCTGCTTGCACTGGTTATCTTGACTAGTTTTGTAGTCTTTTGGTTTACTGGATCAGCAGGACAAAAAGGATAATTTTATGTGGTGTTTCAATGGACCTTCAAAGATCACTTCTGTTTTTTAATATTGATCGAGAATTGATAGAGAATCCAGTGTGACTCAGATGGTTTTGAGGTGAAAGAGAGAAATCAGGTATTTCTTGGACATATTTTGTCCTGCTAGAAATCAACAGGAAACAATGCTATTTCCATTCATCTGCACTAGATGTTTTAAACATCTTTACAAAGTTTTTTGTTTTTCTTACTGCTGTGTCACAGTTGCTCTGTCTTTGGAGGTTTTGCTTTTAAGGTTGAACATAGCAAAAACATGTGAGTGAGACAATCTTGCTAACATCAGAATCATCTGTGTGTATAGTCCTGTAGGAAGAGAAGCATTTTCAAAGTAATTTTATAACACAATTTGGGTGACTTTTTTTTTTCCCCCTTGTAGCTAGGGGTTTGTTTAGCAAGAGGTCTGCTAACAGTTTGTTTAATTTGCTTTGTAGCTAATGTTCAAGTAACAGCAAATGCTTGGTCAGCACAGTTCCTATTTGATCTCTACCAAGGAATTCTTTCTCATTGGCTTGCCTTAGCTTCTCGAACAGCAGTTGTTCAGCTCTTTCCCCTTGAAAAAAAACCTCTTCTGATTATTATCATCTTTGGTTTTGTGTGGGGTTTTTTAAATTTTTTTTTTTTAATTTTTCCTTAATTTCAAACTCAAATATGTTGTACCAAATGCTCTTTGGATTCATGTTTTTATAGCTTTCAAGTGTTTTGGTGTCTTGTATTCCACTTGAAAACTGCTTTCAGTGAGTTCAAGGTTCTTCTCTTTTCTTACTACTTGCTCCTTCAGCATGCTACTGAGTGCTTGATTGGCCTACAATGTTGAGTTGTCCAGAGGTGGTTGGTGCTAAATTGCACCAACCCTAAGCCAGTCTTCATATAACTAATAAACAAAATGTTGAAAGTGATATTTCAACAATAGCTTTCCTTCCAGTGTCTCTTGGCTTAGAAATTTTGAGCCATTTGCTCTCCTGTAGCCTTAGATGGACAAAGAATTGTCTTCATGGGGCAGCAGGTGGGCAGGAGAGGAGGGAAGAGAATCTGATAGTTTTTGGTATCACATAAATCACCCACAGTATGTTCTGGCAGTGAACTTGATCATTACCTTTGTGTTCTTTGTATGGCAAGGTAATGGTGTTTAGTTTTGAACTTGATACCATAAATAAGACCTTTGCAACACTCGTTCATGCAGAAATTTTGTCTTACGTGCATGGTATTGTAGGCATTTGAATTTCTGCTCACATGATACACACGTAAGAAGAGTGAGTGAGGTTTTTTTAAAAAGATGTGGAGGAACGGTTAATGTTTGAAAGTGGCGATAGCCCAAACAAACAAAATGCTTATTACTTTAATTTCCCTTCTTGTAGCTCATGGGAGTTCGGATTTTGGCAATGTTCTTGTTTGCTTTCTCTTGTATGGTCTCCTCTTGCCCCTTGTCACGTTGGGTTTTTGTAGTTCTTATCTTCCCTTTCCTGGTTCGTTCTTTTCCATCTCTCCTTGTTCATCCCCTTGGGATGCTGCCTACCACAGAGTTTCACTAGTGAGTTAATATTTCACTTTTCATTGTACATTTGCTGCAGAGAAACTAACAGGCTTTGTGGGGTACATAAAAGCATTCTACTGATGTAGCAGGCAGGAATTTGGAGCAACACTCCTCTTCATTTTGTACGCTGAAGTATTGTTTGCTAGTGAAATCAGTTCCACATATGCCTCTATCAGGCAAACCTACTGGATACTGTTGAAGACTGAGCAAATTAAGTGCATTTTTAGCAGAGTGCTCTCTCCCCAACACTTTCAGAACGACAATCCAAGCTATACAAGTTCTCGTCCATGCTAACACATCCTGTCTGTTTTTCTGAATCCAGATGTGATAGGAAGCAGTGCAGTAATAAATGACACTTCTTAAAAATGCTGTTGAAATAATCTTTCATTACTTGATGGATTTTTGAAAATATTCATTTACATTCCTCTGTTGGTGCAGACAACTGTTCTAGTGCAATAAATGGAAAATAAAACTGATAGTTTATTTCTAAATTAACATATTTGATGGCATAGGAGAAGGGGAAAAAATCCAAATGAGAAGGGAGGGAGAGACAGAGAAGTGACCTGTGTCTTATAAGGAGTGTTTACACCTTGACTTGGAATATAGAAAATAGAAGTGCAGATAGCTAGTTTATTTGAATAATGGACTTGCCAATTAGCCATCAAGTGCTTCCATCTGTGAAATAGTTGATCAGATGGGTTATCTGGGATATTTCCAGATTAGGGCATTGTAAATGGCACTTGAAAACTGTCACTTTGATTATGAGGTTTCAAGCATTGCACTGCTTGATGCTGTGGAACCTTTTTTCCCTCATATTATCATGGTTTTTTAGAACATGCTGATCCTATTTAGTAAATCTATGGCGCTGTGGGAACTTGGGAGACCTGCCACTGATCCAAAGTTCTGTCTCATGTGCTGATCTAGCCAGGATGGTTATTAGAAAAGAGCACTGCTGGCTCAGTGTTCTGCAGGGCTTCAGAATAAGAGTTGGTGATCTGGCAGGCAAAGGAGGGTCAGACTCAGTGTAGATGATTCCCAATTAACAATTAAATTCAAGTTTCCTTGAGTTACTTCATTAAGCTGATGTGTCTCTTGAAGTAAATGTCTGTTCTAGCTGGCTTATCTGCATGCTAAAATTCCCTATGGGGAAAAAAAAAAACCCAACCCAAAACAAAACAAATCCCAAGCAAAACCACAAAAAAATCACCAAAAAACCCCAACCCATCAACAAAAGAGCTTAACCAAAACAAACCCAAATGAACACCCTCATCCTCCTCTTTCCC
>NW_010266471.1:12238-51230 GCF_000690775.1 Eurypyga helias
AAAACCAAATGGAAAAAAACACACCACCTTAACGTCTTATTAGAAATTCTTTTGGTTAATCAATTGTTGGAACAGGTTTGGGTTTTTTTAGTTTGAAGGGTGCAAATGAGTTGTTTTTAATATAATGAAGTGCTTTTTTCTTTGGAAAGCTGTAGGGTGTTTTCGTATCTTTGTGTCTGTTGTACCTGCATGACTTCTTGTGTCTCCTGGGTCTTCATGCTTTATGTGGTTTGAATTGTGGTGGTACACTATTGCCTACTTCTCACACGTATTTGAAGTGTTAGATACTCCTTTTGGGAATACTGTGCCAGGGGGAATAAATGTGAATTACAGCCAATAAGTTGTGCATCGTTTCAGTGCCATTACTTTTGAAACATTTTCCAGCAAAGTTCTCAAGTACTAAGAAAGCCAGTATTTCTGGAATTCCAATATACTTCCCAGTAGATGAGATGGTGTACAACTTGGGTGGGTTATTCTGGTTATACTTTTTTCCCCACAAGCTATCAACCCATTTAAAGAGTAGAAGAATTTTCTCAGTGACAAACATTATTCCTGCATTAAAAACATCCAACATCAACTCCCATAAAAAGTTCAAAGTACTTAATTGATTGCCTATGTTACCTCCTGTAGAAAGTCTCAGTGTCAGGGCCATGAAGGTGCTCAGAGGGCTGGAGCTCCTCTCTTATGAGGAAGGGCTGAGAGAATTGGGCTTGTTTAGCCTGGAGAAGAGAAGGCTCCAGGGAGACCTTATTGCAGTCTTCCAGTACCTGAAGGGGGCCTACAGGAAAGCTGGGGGAAGGACGACTACAAGGGCCTATAGTAGTAGGACAGGTGGTAATGGGTTTAAATTGAAAGCGGGGAGGTTTAGATTGGGTATCAGCAAAAAATTCTTCATGGAGAAGGTGGTGAAGCACTGGAACAGGTTGCCCAGAGAAGCTGTGGATGCCCCATCCCTGGAAGTGTTCAAGGCCAGGCTGGATGAGGTTTTGAGCAACCTGGTGTAGTTGAAGATGTCCCTGCCCATGGCAGCGGGGTTGGAACTAGATGGTCTTTAAGGTCCCTTCAAGCCAAGGCCATTCTATGATTAGATATCCAAAATACATTATTTTGTTTTAAGGAGAAAAAAAGCCTTAGATACAGTAAACTCTGCTGGTTTGCTTTCGTTGACTGTGATGAGTATTTTACTGCATCGGTAAGTGTTTTAATATAGGGTTTTTCAACTGAGAGCTTCGTATCTAATTTAGGGTACCAGTGTGGCCTGGGTCTGCTTACACTGCAGAAGATGATGGCACCATGGGTAGTGTAGGCTTATTTGAAACTTGTTGGGGATTGCTAAATGCTGGATATGGTTTTCCTATGTTTGAAACACGGTTGAGTGTTTGTAACACAATTTATATCTAAAAGTGCTAATGGGAAAAGGAGTGAGAAACATGCTACAATAGGTTTAGGAATAGTTGTATGATTGTGTTTACAACACAGGGTGTACTTTGTATTATAAAAGCTGCCTTGAAGTGTGATGGGCTGCATTACACTCATACTTTTACATATTAATCACAAACAAGCACAAAACTAAAAATAACAAAGCTAGTGGGTTGTGCCTGAGCATTATCTGTTTCTTCTCATCTACTATTTTCCTATAAACTCTGGAGACCATTTTTAGCTGCCTT
The DNA here is from genome assembly GCF_000690775.1 of Eurypyga helias. NCBI lineage: Eukaryota > Metazoa > Chordata > Aves > Eurypygiformes > Eurypygidae > Eurypyga > Eurypyga helias. The sequence continues at coordinate 13,906 of NW_010266471.1, forward strand.
CTCTTGGCCTCAGATCTTAAACTTCCTTATTTCTAATAATTAGGCAATTAGCTTCTCTCTCCTCAATTTAATTGCCAGTGTAATCCAGCCGACTTTCCCCACAAGAGACAGAAGAGCTTGGACAAGGAATGCGTATAGCCATAATGAGAAAGAATAGGAAGAAAAAGACTAAACGAGCAGACATCTTTGTCTTTTGCATTACACCTGTTCACTTATAATGTGCCTTTCTGTAAGCAGGAAACAGCCCTTTTACAGTGATCAAGTTAGTTTATTTCTCTTAGAAATTGTTTCTTCTATCTGAAATCCCATGCTCTTGAATATTATGTTACAATGCTACTATGCAGCACCTTTGAACAAGGGCTTTGGTTTTTTTCTTAGGATGCAGAAGAGTCCTCTTCAGTTTTTCTGTGGAAGTTTGAAGGGTTCATCTTGTTTTAATAGTGGTGTTTGAAGTTTTTGTTTTTAAAAAGTGTTTCAAACAACCGACCTTCCTACATACTGTCAGTTTCCCAGTTCACCTGCTTGTGTCCAGAGGACTAGCTCCTTAGAACAGAGAGCATGTAGGCATGTAGAGCCTGGTTCATTCTTTTACATATTGAGTAAATCCCTTTTAACTGCTCTGCTGCACAAAGTGTACTTAAGGGTGACCTCAGACAGCACCCTCTGAGGGATACCTTGTCTCCTTGGCAGAACTGTGTGTAGGATAAGGTGGTTAAAAACCTGCGTTGGAACTGGAGGCAGATGAAAATCTGCAAAGGCTGACGCTTGATCTTGCCTGTAGGCTCTCATTTCTGAATCCCAGTACCCTCTCTAATGGTGATAGGAATAGATAACAGGTTAATCCTGGTTTTATTCTGGAGAGAAACTGACGTTTGTATTTTTCTGGGTTTTCTTTTTCCCCCAGTGGCTTGAGGTTGTGAAAAATAGTTATTTTCAGAAACATGTACAACGTTACCAGGGGTTCGTGTCCCTGATCCTAGGGCTTTTTGCTAACCATGAAGTTGTCAGAGACTCGTAGAATGGTTTGGATGTGAATGGACCTTTTAAAGGTCACCTAGTTCAAATTATCCTTATGCTTGACAATGAGGAAAATTAACTGCAGTGATTCAACATACTTTGCCTTGCTTTTTTGAATGTCTCAATGAATATGTAGATTGTATGGGGTAAAGAGAGAGGAAACACTGGAACCAGGAAAGATTAAACGGCCGTTTAATGCAGCAGTTGTGGTGGAAGCATGGCAAAAAGTGTTTACTGCAAATTGCATCAAGGTGATATATATAAATAACTTTATATCATGGATACGTGTTAATGTTGGGTAATAAATATTGGTTTCTAACAGAAAATTAAACTAAGTGCAGTGACTTTCTGTGGAGTACATCATAGTAAAATTAAGCTTTTCTGACCTCAAAATAAGTAGCATAATTTGATGAAAAATCCTGGTGAATTTTTATTTTTATTAGTAAGATTTAAGCCTCAGTCTTCAAGAGTATTTTCAACAGTAGTATTGGAAAAGAGGAGTGCTGGGTTTTTGTAAAAGACCTTTTAATATTTTGACAATTTCGAGTGATTAGGTAAGCAAAACACATGACTTTCTACAGGTATATGGTAAATCCCATGCTAGTGAATACATGAACACAGGGAAATATGCTTATCTTGGTGGATTACTGTACCCCTTCCAAGAAAGTGTAAGCAGTGCAAGAAAAATTACTGGTAGATGGATAGGACAGCAGTTCAAGATAAAGTTTGGCTTTCTTTTTTTAACTAAAACTCTGGCCAGATTTTCTGTGGAGTGTCCCAGTGAACTAGAGATTATTTTTGTTTGAAATTGTGCTTAATGGAAAAAAAACCTGAAAACCCAAACAAACAGATAAGGTAAGTAGTAAAGTTTTGGCTCTGCACTGAAGAGGTGTTTGCAAACTGGTGATCCCAACCCATTTAACCAACTGCTCAAAGCTATACAAAGCTCTGTTCTGTAATTCTGGTTTTTGAAGAGCAGGGGAAATGAGAAATGTTACATATTTCAAGTCCATCTATATTGCTGTTTATGGAAATCTGTTGTAAATGTGAACCTGGATAAACTTTTTTTTAGGAGAGGGGATTTTGTAAAACATTCTGTGACAGGTTATTTTTATCTAGCTTGTTAAGTGGGTTTTTTTTTTCCAGACATTTTTAATTTAAAGTAGCAATTGATGCCATGATAGTTCCCTAGTATCCCTACTCCATTTTGGAGTCTGAGACTGTCTATGAGACTAAACATATTACTACAATTTTTATTTCATCTGACATATGGTGTAACAAGACAATGTGATCCTTTCAGAAATCTAGGCTGTTTGTTGAGACTTATGGTATTTTGTGGTCTGTTATGTATGCTTGATTATAATTGGTACAAAAATGGACCTAAACATACAAACTGTCTAGACATAATGCTAGCTTCAAAATGTAGTCCTGTTGTTGTGGAACTAACTGTAAAATTGTGTGTGTACTAGCTTGAAAACGGCAATAAAATTTCAAATTGCTACTAATTAGGGCATGATTCACAGTGCAAAGTACTGTATTTTCCCTTTTTATGAACTCTGTGATTTTTTTCAATTTTTTTAAATGAACTGGATCATTTTCTCTGTCATGACTGATGGTGTTATCTTCCTATACTACAGCAAATGCGATATATAGTGTCTGGTGCTTGTTATGACAGTGCTGCTAGAACCATTGAGATCTGGGAATATGGCTTACCCCCTTCTCCAGTCCCACTGACAGGATACGAGTCGGTATTTTCTGTAAGTGTATTGTGTCAATACAGGCAAAATTGCTTCCCGGTCACAGTTGTTTAGATTTTAAGGCTTAGCAATGTGTAACAAGCACTGTGCTGGTCTAAAATCTTTCATTCTTTATCTCAGTATATCATCAGGTTATACCACTTACAGTCAAAGGGTAAGTAGAGAAGAGCAGTGGTACTCTGGTGAACTTCTAAGGTCTTTTTATTATCACTAATACCTCAGGCTCCTCTGCACGTTTATTTGAGTTTGTGTCATCTCCGCAGGTAGTATTCTGCAATGGATATTTTCCTTCGTACCACGCTATATGCTCACCATTGGATTTAACTCCACAAAATGGTAGTTTTAAGCTCACTTTAAGTGCCTGATCTTTCCATGCATCCTTTAATATGATAAATTATTATTTTACCATCAGTGACATTGAATTTATACCCCAGCTGCCCTTATCCCCCCCCACCTACGTAACAAATGTCATCATTATCAAAAGGCTTGTTTTGGAGGAGTTAGAGGAGGGAAGTGAGGAAAAAGTGGTGTGCTGAAGACTTTTTAAATTAAAGTAATGCAACGGTGTGTTTTTCGGTCCCTTTTTTTTTTTTTTCTTAGTTAATCTTTCTCAATTGTCTTTGGATATAACAGCTGAAAATACATCCTGAAAGGGTTAAGTCGGCATGAAAGAATTCATTTCCACTTTAATGACCTAGCCTTGCTGGGTTAGGACGATGGGGAACATGCTTCTGACTTGTACTCCTATTGCCAATTAACACCTCCTATAACAGGTTGCCTCAGCTAGGCATTGAAGCAGAGGCAGTAGAAATAGTTTACATGCAGCTTGTTTTTCACACTAGTTGTTTAATACTCACAAAATTAAACTATTAAAAGGTTCTTTCTTATCTTACTGGGAAAGAAATAAACACAGTAGTGGTCAGTATTTGCTTGTGTGTCCTATGTTCACATTTAAATTGTTCCAATTGCAAAAATAGTAAAAAAAGAGGTAGTAATGATTGTAGTAATTCTTGTATTTTACACAGAAATATGTTGTTTCGCACAATAAAGCAAAGATTTGCTCTACGGTGTTTTTGTTCACTGCCTTTTTTATTACAGTTGTTCCTGCAAAACTGAGTTTCTGTGTTGAAACAGTTATGATGTGTTTCAAAAAAATCTTTTATTCTATTAGACTGACACCAGAGAAGTGTTTAAGATCCGTTTAAACAATAGAAAGTGTCTCCATTTGTGGAATATTTCTCAGTTGCTCGTGTAATTAATCGAGTCCACTTTCTATACCTATTTGAATAAATGTAAAATAGTACAAATAAAGAGCAGTGCTCTAAAATGACACTTTAGTTCACATTTAATCAGCAGGTATTTTAATAACATAATAAAATTGGCTAAATAATTGATACCAGTTCACACTAAGAGAAAGGTGGAGTAATATACCTAAAAGTGTTAACAAATTTGCTAAAAGGCCTGAGTAGATAACACTTCAAGGCGTGAGTTTTTATCCTGTTAGAATGGCAAATGCCTTTAACACTTCGTCAACAAGGGCTGCCCAAGTAAAGGGCTGCTTTTTATATTGGATCATCTCTTTAACTGTTAGAAACAAAAATAGTATCATGCGTAATTTAATATTACGATGTAATCTTCTGCTCATAACTTGAATGAGATTTTTTCCGTTACAAGTCTAACTTAAAGAAATTAATCAAAACCAAAATATATTTTAATAGTGGTAACTTAATTTTATCAAGTATTGAAAATGGGATTCTGCCATTCTAAATAAAAACAAAAACAGAGTTTCTGTTTTTACGAGGTGGCTGGCCGTCAGGCAGCTCATTTCACTGACTGACACCACGTATAGTTGTTTCAGAAGAAATGTCCTTTTTCACTAAGTAGCAAAATAACAATTTGGGTTGTTTTTTTAACAGGTTTTGAATTTTATTAATTACTGTATCCAGCTTATGCAGGGATGCTTGGGGAGGGAAAAAATATTCAATATTCCAAATTCCATTTTTCTCCAGTTCCCCAAGAAATTACCTAATAAAGCTGCGGGAGGCAGAATGAAGGCAGTATTTGCTGTTTTGCAGTGAGATGGACAGTCTTAACAAAACTATGCAGTGGGAGAACTGTCTGACCTTCACTGAATACCATAATGTAACCCAAAATACCAGCAGATCCTTTGCATTGCTACAAATGCTTTCTTGTTCGGGTTTCTGACACCAGTTAATTTAATTTGGTACTCTGCTTCATCAGGATGGTGCTCCTTTGTTAAAGTTGGCAGGCAGTGAAGTTTATGAACAGTGATAATAGCACATGCTGTGGAGGGTCAGTGTAAAATACTTTGCCTGCATGTAGAGATTAGTTAATAAAGTCTTTCTTCCTCTTTGCTTCATGAAAGAAGTGCATGAACTTCTGTGGAAGACTAGCAGAAACAGGCCAAAGACATCTCAAAACTTGTAACCCATAGCTAGCTCCCACATACTGTGTAACTAGCACGCAGAAGCTGTGGCTGTCTCTCCGCTGCCGTGTTAGATTATCAGCAATTTATGGAAAAGGAAGAGTGATCAGAGGTGGAAGTAAATTGGTTCCAGTTTCCAAATGTCTTTTTTCAAATGATGTCGTCTAAAGTCAAGTAAACTACTTAGACTCAAGATCTGTTCTGTTGGTTTTATCTGTTAAATTTTGAAAACTTTTAGGTTAAGAATTTGATGAACATTGAGGTCACAATTTTCTGTAGAAAGACAAGTGTGTGTCTCTAGTATTTTATATGCCAGTTTATCTTCAGTAGAAAAATGTGAAACTCCATCTGATTTGAAGGTAGATTCTGGGCAGGTTTTGCCCTGTGCATCCATTCCTCCTCCAGATTCTTGAATTGGTACATCAGAAGAAGTTCAGAACTCTTTTGAGCAGTTCCTTCTAAGCTCTATTCAAAACAAAGGAAGGAATATAGGCAGGAAAATTAATACACATAGGATCATAGAATCTTTAGGTTGGAAAAGACCTTTAGGATTATCAAGTCCAGCCATTAACCTAACGCTGCTAGTACCACCACTAAACGACGTCCTCCAGCATGACCACCATAATTGGTACAGAGCAATGAGTTGTTTCCTCACAGTTTAGCTAGTAGTTATAATCTATGAGAACAGAGCAGACGGAAAGGAGATAGTGAGGTCTTCCCAAAAGAAGCATGTGACCAATGAAATATTAGTATGTACTGTTATTAGAATGACTAAGAATTAATAAACCTACGTTGTATTTGCATTGTAGGCTACCTTCACCTAATTTTTAAGAGTTCTGGTAAATTGGTTAAACTGCGTGATAAAGAGTAGAAGCTAATTTTTCATGTTTTTACTATCTCAGGTATGTGCTTAAAGTGAAACAGTGAAGTTTGCACTTAATATCTCCTAACACTTAGCATAGTCATTTATGTATTTAAACTCACACTTAGTGTGAAAAATCATTCACAGTGAATGCTATGGCTTAAAAGAAAAAAAGATGCTAAGGAAGTTGATTTACACCAATGAAGCATCCATTTATGAATTAGCAATGTTTCCTATGCTGAAAATGAATCGTGGGCTATGGGTGCTGGCAGGAGAACTTTAACATTAGTTCTGAAAACAGAAAATACTTTTATCTCATAAAATGCCTAAAGGATTGATCAAGTATAATATTAAATACCCTCTTCTTCTGGATTATCACCAAGGTTAACAAGCATTTCAAAGCTACTAAGACTATTGAAATAATAAAAGAAGGAAACATTAACACCCTGCTTTAGTTCCTACATTTGCTTAAACTAAGAGTAACTGAGTTGCTTTGTTACAGGAACAAGATATAATAATGTTTGTCTTTGTCTCCTCCCTCTAAGTGTTGATCTACTGACTGATTTTAAATAAATATTTAAAATGGGAAAAGTTATCAAGAATAATTAAACTGTTACAAGTTGTGAACACAGGGGTGTCTACATAGGGACAGATGTGATTAATGCCTTGGCTGTAGGACGGGTGTCAGTGTGATCTTAACAGATGTTAGAGAGTCCGTACAGGAGAGCCAGAGCCATAGTCTGGAACAAACTTTAGTTCAAGCTTCTGATTTTTGAGAAGTTAGTCTCAATCCAACATCAACATTAGTCTTCAAGAAATCACACAACTACTTGTGCTACTTTGGGGGAGGTTATTTTTATGCTGTTCTTTGTTTTAAAAAATACTGAATGGTGTAATGGCATACTTGCTTACAGTGAAATGCTAAACGAAATCTGGGGCAAACGTAGAATGCGTATAGTGATTACAGCATGGATGTTAAGGTTCTTCCTAAAGCATAAGGTTACTGTGTTTATACTTTTACCCTCACTTCACACTCTCTGGTCTGTAACTGAAAATCAGAATAGAGCTTTCTGTATAAAGAAAGGGGTTGTTATCAAACTTTTTTTTTTTTAATTAAAACCTAACTCGTGTGCTTTATTCTTAGCAGTCATTAAGTGGTAATACGAGTCTTTGTGCTTCCCAAAGTATTAAGTGAAAAGATTTAGAATAGTCTTAAAGCAGAAGAGAGATAGTTAAGAAAGTAAGCTTACATGTTGATGGAGAAAAACCCCATAGTAACAGTATCGGAAAATAATTGGGCAATTGAGGCTTCCATCAGTCAAACAATTTACTTGTAGTAAATATGGAATAAGGTGATTCAGGTGCCCTGTGCTTCTGGTTCTGTGAAGTGTTGTGTAGAACTGCTTGTGGAGGTCTTCATTCTCAGTGTTGGAGGAACAGTTCTTCACTGGAGCGTCACGCTGTTGGGCTATGGCTAGACAGGGGAATACTTGATGAAGGGGTGGAATTGATTAAAAATGAACCTTTGGCAAGAACATTATAGCTGGTAAAGTGTTAAACATGCTGGAAGATTGCTGATGGAAAGGCCAAATTGCCAGAAGAATTAGCAATGAGTAGTAAGAAGCGAGGGAAGGCTGATATGAAGAGGTGATGGTCAGCAATATCGAAGTCGGGGAAAAAAGGGTTTGGAGGCGTTAGGAAGCAGTTATGGATGGTGCATATCCATGCATGAATGTGAGTTTCAGACTATGAAGATTAGGTTCAAAATACAAAGATTGGATCTGGAGCTAATAGAGATGGAATTCTTTGACGTTGGGGGGAAAAAATTCCTTGAATTTTCTTACCGTCTTTTCAAGAGTACTGAAAGTGTTTTTCTGTGTGTGTAAAAGAGTATGCAAAAAGGACAATTACTATACAAATTTAATATGACAATTAAGTTAGTTGCTGGTTTCCTCTTCAGGAGGTGATGGTTTGTATTGATTGCTGTGGCTTCTATTTGACGTCATGTGGATGCATGTTGTACTGAATTTTTACACTTTATGTGAGGAATCAAGAATTTACTCAGAATTTTTTTTTCCGATTTTGCTTATAACTGTGGAATCAGAGTTTTAAATTCCAAAATATCTGTGTAAAGGCACCTTTTTCCCCCTCCTTTAACATGATGTTGATTATTTCTTTTTTACCGTACGCCATAGTTGCTTTGTTGCCCTTCTAAGTTACATTACTTAGTGCAGAAGTAACCTTTTGTCTTTTCAGTGGAAATTTGTTATACACAATTTAGTAATAAAGTAATGAATATACTGTTAATTGGCTGTAATGAGGTACATGGTGTGGGATTCTGCATATAAGAGCAATATGCCTCTTGCTTCTCGAGAAAGAGACATTTAAACCACTGCCTCCTGTGTTTTTCATTTTCAACAGTACACAGAACCTGTTTCAGCTGATCATTCACACCTGGGACAGTTGTGCTAATTTTTGAATAACTACTCATAAGGCAAAGAGCAAAGTATTTTGTTCACAGCTTTTCCACCTAGGGATCGGAGGTCCGTTTTTTCTCTCGCTGTACCGGTGTATCTGCAAAGTACTCCCATAGCCTTTATCTGCAAGTCCTCTTTAGCTGAAAGCTGATGAAGCAAAGGGAAATTGCTGTTTGTGTTGGTGCCAGTTAATCATGCTAGCCCAGCAGCATTTACATTCACACCACTGTAAGAAACACATAGTTAATTGGAGAACTGGCCGTATTTTACAGCTGACAAAGGTTAGCATTGCGGCAAGGCTGACTAATGGAAACTTATCTGACTCTTAGCCTGTATGTCTTGTAACAGGTTTGTACCCAGTGCAGTAATATTTGCCAGTTTTTTTATTTGGCTGATGCTGATAAGATTGCTCTTTAGATCGGTGTTCTTCTGGGGTGGGGTGAGACGGGATGATGGCTAGGTGACTTGTATCATAAGGTAGGTTACTGAAGGAAGGTGCTATAAAGAAGTGTTTGGGGTTTAGCTGTGCTTTTTTGGGTTTTGTTTGTAAGAACTGCATCTAACACACAAAGTCAGAATTGCATATGCATTTTTATTTAAGTTTTGTAATATGGAAAACAAAAGATGTTAGAAACTGTACAATAACACTGGTGGAGAAAGTAATTGTTTATTCTTTTCATAGGGGCCACCGACAGATGCTCCTGCGGTTGATACAGCGGAACAGGTTTATATCTCTTCCCTTGCACTGCTGAAAGTAAGTGTTCTGTGTGCACTGTGTCTGTGATAGCACTGGAGATAGAGCACCTGGCACCTATCCAAAGTTTATGGACTTGTACTCCTTAGGTGCTGGTCAGACTAATTTTTAAAATAAAGTCATACTGTTTGAGACAGTCAGAGTAAGAAACTTTTAAATTATTTCTCTTTTCTTGGTTTCATTTTTACTGTTTTGTAGTTCCTTACAGTTTCCAAAAGTGCTTCAAGTTGCAAATGATCTGTAGATCACAAAGACTGAAAGAACTATCCCAGATCAAACTTGAGCCTCCTATTAAACATACACTGTCATTTGGTCTGAATTCCAGATGCTGAAGCATGGTCGTGCTGGTGTCCCTATGGAAGTTATGGGTCTGATGCTCGGGGAATTTGTTGATGATTACACTGTGAGAGTGATTGATGTTTTTGCAATGCCACAGTCGGGAACGGTGAGTTCTTTGAGGCTAGACCTGGATTTTGTTTGCTTGTCTGTGTTTTCCTTATAGTAAATATTTTTAAAAACTTTTCCTGCTTTACCTCATTTATGTAATCCTAAAGTATACTTTGTTAGATGTAATTCAGACATGTCTAATGGATTTAAGGACTTCTGCTTTAAAAAAAAAATATAGTTAAAACAGATTTTTTTTTTTAAGCAAAGACTGGTATGTATGTATATCAATATATGGAGATGTTCTGTATAAATACATTGGTATAACTTCACTTACAAGATTTATAAATTGGTAACTTTAAGAACTCATATACTGTGAGCCAGGGGAAGGAGTCAAAATGTAAAGGGTTTGATTAGGAGTGAATCATGCCCTTCCTTAATTGTGATGGTGCTATAGATATACTTCAGACTTCTCTTAGACATCTTAGTGGCACATCTCTTAAAGTATATTTTTGTCGTGTGAAAAAAATGACGTATTTCAATTTTGAGTAAGAATATTCATGTTATGAAGAGATAAAAGGAGTTTAAAGAGTTTATGAGCCAGTAGGTATAATTGGAATTTATGATGCTTTTTTTTGTGTAACTTGGATGAAATACTGTTCTTAAAAGAAGCACAGACCCTTTGTAACTCAGAGCTGTACATCAATGAAATGTTTGAATTCTTTTGTCCTGAGTTTATTCTCTGCACGCTGTAAGCAGAAACTGCAAAAAGCTAGTTTGTGATACTCACCTTGAATAAAACTTGTAAGAAGCAACAGGCCAGAGTTTGCAGAACAAATAAGAGGAGGGAAAGGTGAATTTCTATTCCTGTTTAGTCATGTTAAATAACAATTCAAAATCTTTTTTCGGCATTTTAAAACTCGCCTTGAAATACATTGCTAAAAATTGTACGGTTGTTTAAGGGCGTTCTATCGAGTAGTTCTAAAGTGGTCAGGTTGCCCTTTTAAACAGGTGCTTGTGATTGGTGTTTAAATTTTGGTTTGCGGGAAGCAACAAGTTAAAAGATACTATTGCTTTTTGTACAACTACTATGATTTTTGTCTGTCTTCTCCATCAGGGTGTCAGTGTGGAGGCAGTCGATCCTGTATTTCAAGCGAAGATGTTGGATATGCTGAAACAGACGGGAAGGTAAGTCAACCTAAAGAGGACTGATAGTAACAAGTACTCCCTGCATGTTGTTTAGAAGAAAAAGCTGGCTTTCTGCAAAACTAGTGGTCTTGGGGCTATTAATAATGTTTAAAAAGAAATAATTGGCCCAGAAATCAGGTGAGTAGCATAGCATTAATTCAGTCCACCTCATGCATTTCAGTTGTCAGGAGGTTGTCACTCACATGAAACCTACAGCTTTGATTACTGCACAGAAAGATTACCAAGCTGCTCAATTTAGTATAGGCAGTTTATTAGACAGTACCTGCTTATAAGATTGATAGTTTTTTAATGTAATTATTTAATTTAATTAAGATTTTAAAATTGCAAAGTTGTAGCTTATTTATGAGCAATTCTTAATGAAAAGAGAAGGGAAATAATTTTGTAAAGGATCCTAGTATTTAAACAAATTTTTATTTCACTCCTACCTCTCAACAGTTGTCGTCTGCTTGCTCAAATTCTTTTACTGTGGGAAAAACTTCAAAATTAATGTTAGCAAAAGGCTCAGCAGCTGAACAGAACAGTGCAAATTGCTTTTTGACTGAGTTCCTAGTTCTACTGCTGGTTTAATTGATATTTAATCCTTTCCCACCGTTGGTTCCCGTTGTCCATGTCTGAAATGGACTTTCTGCCGTGAAAATTCAACCCTCGATGCCAAGGAGTTAAAGAGTAGATATTTACTCAAGTGCTGAAGGGGTAAAAACTGGTTCAGGGAAGGTGTGGTAACAGAGTGAAAAACTGAAAGCATGATCTGCCACTGCTAATGTGCATCCCTTAATGGTAGCCCTCTTTTATTCATGTCCATGTTTTCACCATACTATGATGAGTCATTTAACTACTTGTAGTGGTGTGTTTTTTCACAGTTCATCCTAATTTATGCCCTGATAGATTACTATTTCTTCTTGTGTTCTGTGTTCTTATTTTTGAAGAATCTCAATGTCCTCTTTGTTTCAGACCTGAGATGGTAGTTGGTTGGTATCACAGTCACCCTGGCTTTGGCTGTTGGTTGTCTGGTGTAGATATCAATACTCAGCAGAGCTTTGAAGCCTTATCAGAAAGAGCTGTTGCTGTGGTGGTGGATCCCATTCAGAGTGTAAAAGGAAAGGTATAGTAGGCTTGCTTTTTTTATTTGAAGGTACTTTGGTAGGATTTAATATAGAAGCACTATAAATATGTGTAAGTTCTTGATGTTTTGAGAGGCCTGTTCTGCATTGAAAATAATTTTTTTTTCTCATTGTAAATGAAAAGATAATTTTTAGTTTATTCAGCATCTTCCTTCAGTAGTCCTTAAACAGGTTGCAAGTCTTTGGTATTGACGGTACACATAACCAATCACAATCTTCCCTTAATATTTTGCTGTTCAGGTGTTACTCAACACGTTTGCAACTAATAATCCAAGTATACATTGTTTCAGATATTACATTTTAGCCACAAAAATCTAAGATCAATTGCTAACAGATTGGAATAGGTTCAGCCCCTTAACGTGGGTACTAAGAAGGCATTGATTTATAGGCGTTGCATATGATGGCTTTTAGTAGCATTTCTATTCCAAATGTTTTGGGCAATAAAACTTTACAGAAGACTTCCTATCAAGCATTTGAGTTTGAGAAGTGTGCAGATGAATGATTAAGTATGTTAAATGATTATGAAAAGAGATTAACTTGCAAAGCATATTGGGTTATAGTTGTCCTTTGTTGAAATCTTTTGTTCTTGTTTAGTTCTCTTTTTATTTCTTTCTAGCCCCATATGCCATTTTCCTATTTCCTGCCTCATGACAGCAGGGAGCAGCTCTATTATCACCTTCACAGAGCTGTCTGCAAATGTGAGAGGCAATTCGATTTTGCTCAACCACAGGGAGAGTGGATTAGAAAAACTACAGAACGCACAGAAATTGGCTAGGTGGTTTACTGCTTTAAAATACTGCTGAGGTGTTTTGTTTGAGCATGCACTCCCATTGTATTGTAGAATAATTATTGAAATGCGTCATGGTATATATGGATGAGATTAATGTAAATTTATAAATATTTAAAAAGTGAGGGTTCATCTTCTGTAAAGCTGTACTGTCATATTTCCTGTGAGACACAGCTTATTAAAGCTACCAAACAGTTCCACTAATGGTTCCCTTAATTTCATAATAGAATATTCTGAAACGATGGGGGGGGGGGGGGGGGGCTGATCTCATTTTTATAGCAAATTTTTTAATGTAACAAGCAATTGAAAAATTAATAGTTTCTGGTTGTTTGAAAGCTATTAGAGATCTGAATCAATTTTGTTCTCTTTTAAATTGCATAAAGAGTAGAAGAAAATTTAGGTAGTTTTTGTGGGAAAAAAAAAAGATGCAGTAGAATATTTCATTAATCCTGACTTTTTTTTTCTGGAACTTTTTTTGCTTTTTGTTATTTTCCCACTCCAGTAGAAATGCTGAAATGGGATTCTTTTTTATTTTGTTGAAATACAGTTTTCCGAACTACACTAATAATTAATGTAGACCTCACTAGCTATTAAATCTGTTAAGGAGAAAATCCTCCAGTAAGTCACATAACTGTTACACCATGCTTGCACACTAAATGCCTTTTTTTTTTTTTTAATGTAATTTTTTGCCACTGTTGTTTGACACAGATGTCATCCTTGAGGGTCTCTTGTACTCTTCAAGAAAATAATCTTTGGCATATTGATGTTGAGTATGAATAAATTTTTGTCCATATAAATATTTTTCAGTTACAGCTTTTCTTGTGGCATTGCTGCCAGTACTTGAGATCACTGGAAGTCTTGCAATGTTTGTTTTTCATACATGTCTAGCTGCTACAGTCAGATTAAATTACATTCTCAGGTTTCACGGTAAAAAAAGTTTACATCTGTCATGTTTCTGGCAAGTGCATCCTTAAAAGCTTAGAAATAGAAAGAATCCCCCAAATTATGAATACTCCTTCTAATCAGTTTTTTGATTTTTTGGGAGTGAGATTGGGCTGTGGAATGTGTATGACTTTTATGATCCTGATTGGCAAGTTCACTTTATATTAAAATGTATTTTGTTTTTAGACGAACTGAGAGAAAAGCAGATATACTAGAGTTTAAGGGGATTTCTTAGGTCAGGTTTGTTTGCTTTATGTGCATGGCTGCCTTAGTATGGCATCCAGTGCCTCTTCATGTTAGACAACTCGAGCTCATCCTATTTCAGGGCAGTACCACCTTTTTCTCAGCACCAGCAAAAGAAAAACTGCTTGCAGGGGGAACCTTGCTGGTGTAGTAGCCACTTTGCTAGCAAAAAGCGGGCTTTTGCTTGTGTATGTAGCTATGTGAGTCCAAGATCATTACTCATTACACCTTTTACTAGCATAATTGTCTGGCAAAACATTACAGTGAACATGTGGCATAGAAGATTTTAACGTGGTGTGTTTTGACTGAGATTAGATGTATTTAAAAAGGAAGTCCAAAATAACGTGTTAGCTAATTTTAAACCTGCCTCAGGGCAGGTCCGTGGCTTATAGTCAGTGAAGCAGTCGTGGGTGTGCTAGTGAAGAATAACCAGGGCAGAGGTTATTTTCATGTGTCAGGAAGTTGAAATGAATTCTGACGAGGAGCCTCAGGTTCACCTTGACTAGCTAAAGCATTGAAAAGCAGTTTGCTCTACTGGTAGAAAGTGAAAACCTGGTAATTTCTTTGTTGGCTGTCCTCATCTGGATATATGTACTCCAAACACCTAGTAGGACAGGGGTGTATGATTGCAATTGAAAGATAAGGATGCATAATTCTTACCAGTTTAAAAAAACAAAGTCAGAGTCATTTTATGTCATCTTAAAGCCAATGAGCAAAAATAAAAAGTCATATAAAATAAAAAATTTAAAAAAAAACTCGTATAGATCAGTGGATTAAATGCCAACTGCTTTAATGAGCATTTTAGGGCTGGGATATTAATAAATAAATAGGGTAGGACACACGAAGGACAAGTAATTCTAAGTACTGATCTTTCACTTAACATACGTTTTCTGGCAGACGCAGTATGCTTTTTCATGACGCTGTACTATATATTGCAATTTTTAGGCTAGTAATGTTGTAGGTCTTTGTAAAAAAAACAACAGATCAGTGAATTTTAACCGAAGGTCAGTGTTACCAGAAACCAGAGAGTGAGAAAGCTTTGGTTTAGCTTTTTTAAAATTTATTTCTGTGAATGAAGTCTAAGTAAACATGTTAAAATACGGCCAGTGGGGCAATATGGTCAACTGTTGCTTCATCTTGTACTTACTAATAAACCTTTCTTTTACCCCCTCCACTTTTCCAGTCTGTGCAGTGGAAGCTGTAATATGTATTTATAATACTCCACAGAAGCAGTATAGAATCATAGAATCACAGACTGGTTTGGGTTGGAAGGGACCTTAAAGATCATCTAGTTCCAACCCCCCTGCCATGGGCAGGGACACCTTCCACTAGACCAGGTTGCTCAAAGCCTCATCCAGCCTGGCCTTGAAGACAGCCAGGGATGGGGCATCCACAACATCTCTGGGCAACCTGTTCCAGTGCCTCACCACCCTCCCTGTTTTCAATTTGTACCCATTACCCCTTGTCCTATCACTACAGGCTCTTGTAAAAAGTCCCCCCCAGCTTCCTTGTAGGCCCCCTTCAGATACTGGAAAGCTGCAATGAGGTCTCCTCGGAGCCTCCTCTTCTCCAGGCTGAACAAGTAATTTCATTAAAGTTCTGGAATAAAGCTAAATATTGATATTTTGCATCTATTTCCAATATACATTTTGAAATGTCTGTACAGAGAACTATACCTTTGCCAAATGTTAAATTTTTTTTTGGACCTTGAAGTAGCAGCTGTTCCTTACCTCTTAAGGAAAATATAGCTATGCTAAACCCACTGTAACAGAGTATCTTTAACATCACAAGCTTTAACTTATTACTTGTTGCCCTCACATATGTTAAATTAAGAAAAAAAAAAAAGGTGTTTTCTTGTTTCAAACTTTAAATCTTCATTATAAAAAAAATGTCACCATTTAAACTGGTTTGTTTTTCTGAGGCAGTTCATTGGTTTTCCTTCATAAATAATTGCTGGCATAAGGATGGGTAAAATATCCAAAATTGTCAGAAGTCCATTTTGTGCAGCTGAGAAGTTTGGCACTTGTGTTTAGTAGGTTATGTAGCAAAATCTTAGTCACACAGCAAAATTTCGTGTCCGTTACACCGTAATTTTTCTTAGCAAGGAAGTATTTGTAGGAAGATCTGTAGGTTTATGGCAAAAATATTTTTTTAATTGTTTGCTGAGGAAAAGACTTGTCTTTATGATAACTTTTTCTAAATTCTACTTTAGAAGTTAATCACCTCCTGACAGATAAAACCAAATCTACTCTGCTTCTTCATCTTGTGCTTAAACTATATCCTGCCACTTTCATAAGAGGTTTGTTCTATTGTATTTCATCCTTCTCTTACTCTCACTCAGAGTACAAGGAGGAAAAAACCATGTACATCGGGGTTGCCAGGTAAATGAAGATAATTCCAGTTGTAAATGATCTCCTGAGATCATGTAGTCCAACTTTGTACATAGCACAGTGTCAGCGTTTAGTTCAGACCAGCTCGCTTTGGGTTTTGTCCGCTTGAGTCTTGAGGTGCAACAGCCTCATAGGAGTGCCTGTTCCAATACTTTATTATTCTTGCCTTTTGTTTTATTTTTCCCTTGTATACAGTCAGCAGCTCCCTATTTCAGGTTATTACTACTGTCTCCTGCTACATACATCACTGAAGAACTTTGTTCTGTGGTCTGAGTAACCTCTTCTGGAACTGGAAGGTTTGATACTTCCAAGAGTATACAGAACGTGGGCTGTAGTCTAAAACCATTTTGTTCACTTTTGTTCAGTTTGAGATCTTTAGAATTTTATTCTAAAAGGAGTGACAAATGTGAACTTGCTCATTCTTTTACTTGTTTTTAAATGGTGAAAATAATTATTATCATGCTCCTAGAAGTCTCAAAGATGGACAGGTATACAGTATATTCTGTGGCTTGGTAGTTTTGGGTTTTTTTAATAAAAGTATGTTTGTATTAAAATAGCTATTACCAGTGGAGGGGAGGGGGAGGTGTTGGGGGTGTGGTGGGAAGATGGGAGGTGGTTGTGAGCAGGAAGATGAGGGGGGAGAGAGTGGTAGATGGTGGTTTTATTCTCCTTGTACAAATGAAGAGCTGAGAAGAGAGCTTAGCTGAGCTGCTTCTGGAGATCCATAGCAAAGTTGTGTCTGCCCAAAGCCAATGTCACCTTGAGCGAGTGAAGGTCTCAAGTCCTTTTGAGCTGTTACCAAATAAATGCATCTTTAAATATTCATATTTTTATTTGTAATTATACAGTATTCTACACATACTGTAAAAGTGTCGTGGCTCACATGCTATAATTTGAAATATTGTAGTATTCCAGCATGTTTTTAATTCTTAATGTGCTAATGAGATTTTGTCTTTTTTTCAAAATGGACAAAACTTTATGTAGGCATAGGATAAAATGCCTACATAAGATTGAACAGGGCTTTTTTCTTTGTTTGCTGAATGACCTGTTCTGGTGACCACTTCCATAAAACTCTCCTCCTCTTACTTTTTTGCCCATTGGTACTTCTAAATCTAGGTGACAACCTGTGTGTAATGAGTTACATAGATGAGCAATATGGTTTTGTTAATACTTGCTTTTGGTTTGTAACTCTTCAGGGTAATAGTAATTTTCTTGAGTGCTGACGATAAAAATAGCATATTACAAGTAGTTTCTCTCTTCTGCTTACTTTTACGTTCCATGTTGGATTACATTTTCTATACACTACGCTATTTCAGCTTGGTGACATGTGGGGGAAGGCAGTTGAACTCCTTTTCTGAGACACTTCTTTTGTTGCAAATCCTCCCAACTTATTAAGACAAATATGTATGTGAATGGTTTTATAACTTGGTAATTAATTGATAGTCAAAAAGACTTAAACCAAAGGAAGACAGGAGTTTAGCAAGTACTACTCTGAATGCTGGAGTTACCGTCTAGCCTCCGGATTCTTCAGCCGAATGTGTGTCACACTACTGTTCTGAAAGATTGCATGTTTTCAGATCACTCTTTTACCAGACTGCTCATATTTTTCCTTGGAACCTGTCCTTTTCCCTTGTTTGTTTGAAATAACTGCAGGCTTGGGGGAGGTGGTGACTTTTTTAAGAAAGCAGAAAAAAGCAATCCTTAAAATTATGTGTGGGGAAACTAGTGTAATGCCTGAAATTTCAATTTTAAAACAGCCCATTAAGTTTGTGAAAACTTTAAGTAGATTGGAGCCACCTAACAATTTTCTTCATATACCCAACTCCCCCTCCCAACTTCATGCATTCTTCTTAATAACCTTTACCTTAATAAATCTTCCCTGGACACAAGCCAGTTCAACAGTCATTAGGGTACAGCTTGAAAGTATTAATTAAAACCAACTAAATAAACCAGTAAATGACTACATTGTCACTAGTATTTTGGAGACATGTCTGTTTATTGTGAATTACTATGCAGATAATACTTTACAAGAAAAAGTATTTTAAAACACGATGCCTATGATTTTATGTCAGAATCATTTATACCTGGAACAACTTTCATTGGTAGAACTGGACTTGTTAACACTTTTCTATTGTAAATGGAAAAAAATCTAAAATAGACAAGATAACTTTACAATGTGTAATTTTTGGTTGAAAGTGCACGGGTACATTTCTGCATGTTTTGTACAACATCTGGTACATTTAGATACTCTTACAGTACTGTGCTGTTTCTTAACGATGACCTGAACAGAGCGTTTGGCACAGTAACCTGCGTTATCAGAGACTGAAACATCCTAATTTAATCTAGGCAAGAACTGAGTTTCCATGGGAGCCTTATTTGGAGAATAAGGAAGTAGATAGGTTTGTGCTGGGTTTGATTACTGTCAATTCAGCAAAGATTGATGCTCTTTTTCCTGAATAATCACACTTGTAAGAGGTGAATTGCATGTGCACTACAGTATGGACCACTCAGTGTTTTCAGTTCAGGATGTATTTTTCTAAACCTAGGCATAAAGTACACAGTATCAAACTGTTTTGTTACTGCCAGTATAGCACTGTTTTGTTACTGTTTTGTTTGAAAACCAGGATTTTTATAGTAGTTGCACATACTCAGAATAACATGTTTTGCATATTTTACTTCCTGACTTTTTTAACGGAATGCCAAAAGTGTTAATGTCAATGCTGGTGTTCTAAAATTTGTTATGCAACATCCTTTGGACTTGCTGTGATTTAATTAAGTGATGTATGTTTACCTACTAAACCATTTACATAGGTTACTTCAGTTCATGCCCATCCTTAAAACCAAAAAGTTCCAAGAGGACTTTTTGTTGCAATGTATTAAATGTTTAATTTCCTTTTTGACATGGTGGATGTAGAATAGTCCATTTATCTTCATTAAGGCATATAGCTTTAAAACTTGTGGCTCTGCTACTTGGGAGTTATGGATGCATGCCCTCACTTGTCAAGATAAATGTATTATACTGTAGTTCTCTCCCTTCCCAGTATGGATATTCAAGTTGTACAGTGGATTTGACCACAAGTAAGCAATTCTCTGAGGACAGTGAAGGAAAATGCACATACTCCCAGGAATATATTTTTCCGGAGCTAAAATTGACATTTTATAAATAATTTCCATGTTGCAAACTTCAAACTCACAATCACAGCAATTCAGTGATATGCATTTGGCATGAGTCAGTTTCAGTTCTTAGTGCTTTTCATTGGAAATGGCATAAAAAGTAAGATTTCTTTGAATTTTTTATGTTGTGGGCTTGCAGGGGACAGAAGATGTTCTTCACTTGTAGCTGCCTAACAGTGCATGGCAGCATAAATAACGAAATGGTCATAAGCCAGAGCTGCACTTCTCAGGTCACATGTTCCATTTCATTTTTAAAGCATCTAGAAACAAACTAAGCAGTTGATAACAGGTCAGTTGCAGGTGATAAAAGAGATTTTAGATGGGACATTACTTCGTTTTCCACACCTGGCATAACCACGTTATATCCTTCGCAGAGTTGTCTTGAAGCACTGGTATGTTTGTTCATAAACATATGGCATAAACAATACATCACTATTTGAATTCCAAAGACACAATACATTTTTAAAGATAGTCACCGTATGTTATAGAATCCTCACTGGAAAAAATATTGATGTTAGAAATTGTTTTAATTTAAACAAAAAAGGCTGACTTATTTCTAACTGAACTATTAAGATATAGGGGGTCTTGCAACACAGGACTGTTTCTGTCAATATTGTTTGTAGATTTGATTTTGGAGGGATTTCATGGAATCAGCTGTGTAAAATACTCTTGAAATTAACTTTTTTTTTTTTTTAAATACCCCACAAAGTTAGAAGACTTTATAAAAAGTGGTAATACATAAATGGCATTTGCACTCTCATAAGAAGCTAAAATAAATCCGGCTACTAAGCATCCTAAATTTTAATCAAGCCATTATTTTTAATAACTGTGTGCAGACTAGAAAAGGCCAGATTTTTTTCTAGATAGCAACTGAGGAGTCCAGCGCTTGTCTTAGATTGTGAATAACCATGAATCATACTAATTATAGCTGTCCCCAAATTTACTAAATACACTGAAGATAACTGTGAATTTTGTTTCTAAAAATACATTATGCGGGCTCTACTGTGGGCTGTTGACCCCAAGGAAATGCTTAAAAAAAATGCCACATAGTTATTGTTTTTTAGATTATTATGCTTTTTGAAGCTAAGACAGATGTACAAAAAGATGCAGTTTTTATTTTGTATTGGCAGCTTCCAAATATTTAGTATCTATTTCCAAGAGCTGCAATTAGTAAAGCATCCATGGTACTGAAATCCACACATCCCACAAGCTAATTATATTTGCAAGGTCAGATTGAATACATATTTTCAGAAAAATAAAGGGTTATATAAATGTGTCTTCTACTTGGCTGTTATATCACAGTTTGTTGATCTGGAGTATAATGTGTACAATTCACAAATTTGTCTGATAACAGAAAGTGGTGTGTGATTGTGTTTATTTTACTAACCAGTATATTCACAGCAATCACTTCCAAATATCTCTCCAGTAAAGATGTGTTAATTACAAAACAGACAAGGTCTTCTATTATATTAAAGCTACTAACAAGAAGACAGCAAAGGAATCACACATGTAAATAGCATCATCAACCCCTATTTTAGTCCTCTGTTTTGATCTGTGAGTTGCGCATAGACCAAAGGTGCTATTAAAGACTCAGTATATGAAATAGGCAGCATTATATGAACAAAATTTATTCAACAAGAAAACAGACCTTTAACATGAATTTAACAAGCCTGAGAAATTATAAACTCTCATATGCTGCAGATTCATGCAGTGATAATAAACAAAACCCCTATTTTAGTCCTCTGTTTTGATCTGTGAGTTGCGCATAGACCAAAGGTGCTATTAAAGACTCAGTATATGAAATAGGCAGCATTATATGAACAAAATTTATTCAACAAGAAAACAGACCTTTAACATGAATTTAACAAGCCTGAGAAATTATAAACTCTCATATGCTGCAGATTCATGCAGTGATAATAAACAAAAAAGGAAAGTAAGAGGTTTCCTTAAGCTAGCCAAACTGCTAATGGTTTTGTTATAAGCTGTCTGCTGTTGAAATGACCTCTGAAAAGTCTGAAGACACTGGTACTAAGAAAAATTAAATGGTCAGTGGTGAAAGAGTTGCACTGTGGAAATACATTTTAAAAGAAGAATCCACTTTCATATTTCTGGAAGATATCCCAGTGGCATAGACTGTTGTTTGAGTTTATGCCTTTACAGAAAGGGAATTTAGCATGAAGCTTGGAAACTGTAGCTTTTCCTAAAACAGCGCACGCTGCATTAGGTAACTTAAGTGCAATGAAAGCTTAAATTTTTTTGATGAGAAATGTCAAGTTCTTATAACAAAAAGCTAAGTCAGTGAGTGGGGTTTTGTGCTGCTTTTAATTAATCCTTAGAGGTTCTTTGTTCAAAATACTGTGTCTAAAGTTTCCATCGCAGAATATGGGGTGACCATGTTACTGTCCTCCGATTGCATCATGCTGTACTTCAAATACACCAACCTGGAGAGGGGACTTCTGCTTGTACACACCTCCGAGTGCTCACCGGGGCTTTCTGCTTGAATCTTACTGTGGCGTAATTAACACCTACTTCACCCATTGCTCATTAGTACACTGGACATTAATGAGTCTATTTATTTTATATAATCCTCTAAAGGAGGGACTGATTTGTGCTCACCGTGAAAAAAGCAATTACTTTTCATAGGAATATGTAGGATTTATTGTTGTATTTATGTTTTATTGCATATTAGGTCTAAATTTAGCCTCCAGGTTGTTGAGCATGTTAGTTTCTTTAAGATGGTTGCTATAGTGATAGAAACAAATTCCTTTAATCTTAGTGTAGTTAAAGTATTTAGTTAGCATTGGTCGTCACAGTGCCACTGAGATGAGAAACACCATTTACACGCGTACCTTTTGTGCCACTCAGGTTGTAGAAATTGCAGTTTTATCCTTTTTTAACGCTTAATATTTGTGAATTGTGATTTTAATGTGTCATACCCCTTTCTGTTAGACTGCTATTTGTTCTCCTTAAGAAATACTTGCACTTCATTCCTTGAGCGGGCAGTCCTTTCCCACACAGGTAGTACTTGAAACACTGAAAATTACTTGGGGTCAGAATTAAGATGTTAGAGTAAGATTCCATATCACTCAAATATTTTAGCAGCTACTTCTCATATTCTAATGTGAAATTTATCTAGACATAACCTTGTGAACACCAGCTCAAATGTTGAATTTATTATCAAAACCAAGTTTAATCAGTTTTTTATTTTGAGTTTTATTTTACATGACTCAGATCCCAGAATAAATCCATGCTGGACAATGCCTTTCATTATTGGATAAGCTTAACACAGTCTAGATAAGTTCTCAGTTAAATCTAGAAGCATGGCTGTTAGTAAGTTACAAAGCAGCTCCTTGAGATTATAATATACTGCCAAGTTCATGTTTCTTGCGTCTCAGAGTAAATTTTTACTGCGTGGGGTTTGGGGTTTTTTCCCTTACCTAACTAGTCTCTGGAGAACCTGTGCTGTGGAATTTTTTTTGTGTTGCTTGACTTTTTAATTTATACTGTTTGGTATGGTTGGGCATTTCCAGGTGTTCTTAAATTAGAGCATCTGGTTAAAATGGAACACAGCTACGCAAGCTTGTCACAAGTGTTTTGAGATAGAGAAAAATCTCATAGTGATAAAAAAGGGAAAGAAATACAATATTTTTTTATGTTACCACAAAGAATGTATAGATACATAGAAACTGTTTCAGATCTTTTTGAGATTTAAGGTTTTTTTAAATGTAATTCCTATATTTGTAACATTAGTATCAGATGGCATGCTTCACTGCATATTAAATCTGAATTGGGGGGGGGGGTAATTATTGTTCAGAAAAAATGTCATCGTTAACTCACTGTAATTGGGTCACAACTCTTTCAATAAAGATTTTTTTTTTTTGGTACGTTTTCTGCATGCAGTTTTAAGACAACTTATACAGGTGGATCTGGCCAGTCAGCTGGGAGTCCAGGCAGTAGCCCTTGGTGGCACTGAGTGACTGAACAAGACTGAAATAGTTGGCTCTCAAAAGTAAATAAACCAGGTGATAGGTGATAAGTTACTGGGCCTTTTCAGTTTATGCTTTTATAATTTCTTTGTTATAAATACTTGCCAACTAATTGCATTTCCACAGGAATATCCTCAATGTTTATACTGTACTCCCAATAAATTGCATATATATTTAGTTATTAGTATTGGTGTAAATGAGGAGGAAAATGCTGAAACAGGGTGGGAGATACGATGTCACTTTCTCTACAGACTTTCAGTGACAGTGGTTTGTTTGTTTGTTTGTACAACATAAAAGATTTGGTTCAAGCTTAATTGCTCCAAATACCAAACCAGCCCCATAAATGTGTCTGTTGTTGCCCAGCCCATAGTATGGAGAGGAAGAGAACAAAAATTACTGTAGAAAAGCCGTTGAAAGGATATTGAAATTTTTTAGTTTAATGAACTAGAATAACTCTTCAAACATATGCAGACGAGATGCTTGCAAAATATGCCCAGTACTGTTTTCACGGGTGTACGTGCACTGGTCCAGTTGTAAGACTGGGGTCTAAACGAGACACCTTACCTTGCAGTTAGGAATCTGTAATGGCCAGTACCCAGTAAGAATGGGTTTGAGCATGTTGTTGGTATGTGTTCAGGTCTGTTTCCCCTCATGCAGGTGTTGGATAGGGGTGTGGGTTTTATTTTATGGGGCCATGAAACCCTATTGCCAAAGAATTTTGTAGACAAATTCAGCACAGAACAGAATAAAAATCAGTTATGGTTTTACTTTATTTGCAGTGAAATAGCACTGAATACTACCTACCATGTACCTTTAAATCATAAATGACCTTGGTTTTCTTTAACTCTATTTCTTACTCCTGAGCATGACACTGACAAGGACTTTTTAATCCATCAGACAGTTTATAGACCCTTTCGTAGTCACAAGAAGCAAAAAGCATCTGACTAGAAGGGAATACATAGGGCAAGTTCCTTGCTGGCTATAATTTTGTTGTCATTTCAAGTATTGTGGTAGTATAATTGATGTGACAGGACTGGGCTTTAGACTCGGTCCCTTAGCTTGTGCTCACTTTCAGTTTTAGTCTCTCTCTGTCATTCATTTTGATTGGATAAGATTTAGGTGACAAACATATGCATACCTTTGAAGCTTAGAGGAAGCGTACAGAAAAACTCAGTGTTATATGATGATATCATGTATATAAAACTTAGAGCTCCGTGGAAAAAGTAATAATTGGTGTCACCTTACAATACAAGGTAGTGTAGTGTGCTGATAGCATAGCCAGCAGGAGGCTCTTTTTTATTAATATTGTAATTAAATGATTTTCTGGATAAAGGCCAAAACCAGATGAGAGTTGATTGTGCCTTGTCCACTGTTGCTTGGCACTATTAGTTGCATTTTCTAAAAAGAATTGACTTGACATCTTGTTTTTACAGGTTGTTATTGATGCCTTCAGATTGATCAATGCTAATATGATGGTCTTGGGACATGAACCAAGACAAACAACTTCAAATCTGGGTCACTTAAACAAGCCATCTATCCAGGTAAAGCCACTGTTGATAGTCCTGTAAATTACAAGCTTTATTCAGCAATTTTGGAGAAAGGTTCCTAAAAAGAGTAAGCTACAAATTGTTCTCTCTATAGTGTTTTTCTGCATGCATTTGTAATGATGAGATTCATCAGTGGAGCTGTATATGTGTAGAGTTTAAAAATGAGCCCTAGACTAGCTACCAAAAAGTGTGAATGCACGTAGAAGCACATACTGTGAAGGTTAAAGTAAAGATTTATGGAAATGCAAACATTTTTAAATGACAATTGATGTCATACCATGTGATACGAGATAAGTACCATTTTCAGTACTGCAGCTTAAAGTGCTGCTTATTAACGTCTCAGCTTTCCTCAAGATAAACTGTTCTGAAGCAAATTACGGAAAAGGTTTCCTCTTCATTAATAATCTTGTCTTTCTACTGTGTGCTTACATAGGTTCTTGCTTAATATGTAATCTAGCTGTAACCTTGTATTGTCTTAAATAATTAATCTCTGATTTTTATATAATGCAGTAATTTGTGAAACTTAAATATTCAAAATTTGATTTATTTAAGTTGTCTTTCCACTAGTAAGACAGAAATGTTGGTCTTCAACAAAGCAAACCCTTATTTTGAGAAATGGCTTCTGTCCCAAAACATGTATCCTCTGGAGTGATTAATGCTTTTATCTGTGTCATTCTTCTGCCTCAATGTTGGGGTTTTTTTCTTTCTTCTCTCCAGAAAACTTGTTTTCCCTTACTGTGCATTCTAAAAGACATGTATACTTGCAACCATGAACCCTAACTCTCCTGCTCTTTTGATCTGCTACTTGACCAATAAAATATCTGTTACATAAACATGCAAAACTAGTCAGAGTAGAACTGAAGTAAGGGCTAAACTTCTGCTGTAAGAGAGCTGAGATCACCATGCCCCATCTTTAAAAAGATCAGTTGTTTTTATTACCAGTGCATTGAAACCCTTTACTATCTGTAAAAATGCTAGCCAAAAAAACCTAGGCAATTACAGTGTGTCTTCTTCAGAATGTTATTGTGGTTTATTTTTTATTTTTGCATTGGTAAAAACTGTGAACTATAATGACTATGAAAGAAGCAGCAAATACTCTTGATTGGGCATGGACATGCCCATACTTGCATGTTTCAGGGCTTTCCTACTTGGGCTTTTCTGGACCACATCTAATGACCTCCCTTGTAAACCCCTGTAGTATTGTTCAGCTTCATTATTTTACGATCCCTGACACTACAGCATGGCACACTTTGGCCATGGGAGTTTTGGGTTTCTGTTGTTAGAGTGGGTATTTTCCATTTTGTGCTGGTTTTTCGCAAGTTGGCGGTGAGCTGTTGCAAGTGTCACTGTTAACCTAAAAATCATACTTAAAAATTATACTCTTATTAAAACTGCAAGGGCTCTTGCAGTGTTTTGCTTTTATTCTAAGGTCCTGAATAAAACTCTGACCCAGTTGAGGTCAGCAGCAAACAATACTGCTTTCACCTGGGCTAGAAGCAGGATTTTACGACATTCCTTAGAATCTCAGGAATAAGAATACCATGTGGCTTGACTTCATCCCCTTTTTAGTGGTTTTTCTTGTGTTCCTTTATCAACAGAGTTTCTACTTGCTCTTTGTGCATCTGATTTGTAAGGCTTGTTGTAATGATGAAGAACAAGCTTTGCTTTAAAGTGTTTTATGGGTTTTAATTTAACCTGTTGCAGTGGCTAAACTAAAACTGCTGTTCACGTTTCAAGTGGAACAGTTGTTTTACCTTTTACATTGTTCCACTCTTCAAAGAGTGATTTCAAAGGGGAGAGGAAAGAGAGAGGATAATGGGGGAAGGCTAGGATGTTTGTCAAATTTGAGGACATTTAGCGAACTCGCTGAGTTCAAACACAAACCCCAAAATTCAGTCGTTTTGAGCGGGATAAGTAAGTGGCAGTGGAAACTCCTTATTGCTAGTAGTTTCAACCATAAATTAATTTATTGATTATAAAAACTGTATTTTACAATTTTAATTATAATAAGTAGCATAAGTCATAGTTATCTGTAACTCTGGGTTCTTGTGAATATGACAACTCAAGGAGTTTTGTGTCCTTGTATATGTGTTTGCAGAAGAAATCTGTTTAAAATGTATGTATGAGAACATTTTCAGCTTTCATACAGATAATTTTGGAATGCTGAAATATTAAGTCACATAAGATGTAAATACACATTCTGTGTAGCTCTACAGAAGATATTTAAACATAAATAGGTAGAATGATTGAAGCATAAATATTTACCACTAATTCTGCATATTTTGTGTGATTTATCATCTCTCATTTCTAAATGTATACCTCATATGTAAGATTTTATTTGAAAAATAGACAGTTCTGGTTGTGATGAGGATTTATCACAGCATTTTCTTAAACCCCCACACCTCTCAAATATTAATTCAATGCACCTTTAGGTCATACATGTTAAAAAAAAAAACTATGTAAGGCACACGAGCGAAACAGAAGATGCATGCAGATAGGTGTCACTTAACCTAATCTCAGTCGATCAGGTTGTGATGTACAAGTTCAGGGACAAACTTGCAAAGGGCTTAATTATAATGAAAGGCTTTTTCTTTTTTTGTCCATTTAAAGTTTAAAAAAGAAAATAAGCTTTAATAGCCAGGGTTAATTTGATGCACGTACTCTAACCGATACCCGACATGTTTAATCACTGCTTCAGCTACTCTCTCTTTGTATGGTACCTTAGAGAATGAGCTTGGGAATGTTGGCAGTGGCTGTAAATAAACAGATAGGCAACATTCTTTTGTTTGTAACAGAAGGAGCCTTGTGTTTTAATAGAAGTGATAACCGAATTTACTGAGAGAGGAAGGATTTGAGAGAAATATGTTTGTGCATATGTATTGGTCAAATGTTTGCAGGCAGTTACCACTTTTTCCTGTGGTAGTTGTCACTGTGTGAAAAAATTGGTGCTTTAGAAATAGAAAGTATAACTGTCAGTTAACAAGCACTGAAAGAGAAATAGGAACAGGTACATTTACTTGATACCTCCTTATAGTTTCTGTGTATTTGTTTCTTTGTGGTTTTTCTTTTATTTCAGTGATGTTTGAAGGTGGCTGTATGTAAATTATCTCTTCCCTTCTCACATTTTTTCATTTCAGTGGTGGGTAATTTTAATGCAGACTTTTTCCCTGAATTTTACAGGCTCTAATTCATGGACTAAACAGACATTACTATTCCATCACCATCAACTACAGGAAGAACGAACTAGAGCAGAAGGTAATTCTTTCAGCCTTTATTCAGAAGACAAAGAGCACTATACGAAGTATTTCAGTAGTTATTTTAACTCTCCTGGCGCAGATGGCTTCTTTTCCAGAGGGCACTTAGATGTGTACTCATGATGATGAAACCTTCCAAAACCACATTCTAATTTTCATATAAATAGTTTGACAACATTTTTGTCCACGTTTTTTATGGAAAGTTCTCATGCTGTTCTCTACACTTAACAGGTATGTGCAAAGTTTCAACTTTTCAGTCATGAAGCTGAAAGACATGCTTGCTGCTTTAGGTTATCACAGGCTGGAATTCCTGAAGCTGTAAGACCATGTTTTCCAAAATGGAATTGTATAACCAAGGAATCTCAGGTTTTTATTAGCTGTAATCACTTTGACAGAAGGTGCTTCCGGTTGGTATGAATGGAGCTTCCCAAGACCTCACTGAATATGAGGAAGCATTGATGTCCTGCATTTATAGATGAAATCTTGTTAGGTTACTGACAACAAATGCTGTCTGTTACTTTTGTATCAGACTTCCTCAGTTGTAAGTAAAATATACCTTGACTGTCTCAACCAGGAAAACAAACAGGAAAAAAAAGCTGATTTCTTGTCTACAGAAGTTAATTCTTGAAAAGCCAGATTCAGTCCTCAGTTATGCCTGGGTGTGTTCATGGCCTTGGTCAGGGTTATAAATTGATCTCAGAGTTGGAGTTTATGATGAAATGGTCAGAATATTTTTCTCACTTCATTTTGACTTCCAGAGGTCTAGAAGTAATTAAAAAAAAAAAACAACTTTGAATCATGGAAGAATATGCATGCAAATCAGGGAGTTGAAAAGAATTTGTGAAAGGCATAACCCTTTCTAGGATGGTACCAGGCAGATTCTGAGACCTCACAGTTACTGAAAAGACTAACTGGTTCAGCAAAACCAGCTCTCTCGGGAAGCGTCCGTGAAGTTTCTGGAGGTTGTCTGTGTTCAAATACAACAGTATGGCCAATCCAGTCTTCTCAAGTTCCAACAAGTTCAAGTTCCATTAAAGTGTTTTCTTTAATGGCTGTAAAGCCGTTAACCTACTTTACTTTACTTACATGACGTTATTACCTCTGTAAGTGGGAGAATAATCTTGACCGTTAGGGAACTTGAATCTGTGAGGCAGCAACGATCTCCACACATCTTTCGTAAGACAGGTTCATACGTATCTCAACCCCCTCATGGTGGTGGTGATGTGTTACCTCCATCTGTAGTAAGAAGAGTGTGTGCTTCATGTATTAAACGAGGAGCCCATCACACGAAACCATAATTTTAAAATCCAGATAGCCTAGCTAACTGTCCATATGCAGTTTGCCTGCAGCTCCTTCTGTCAGTAACTAAGATCTTGCTAATGCAAATTATGACACAAACGTTCAACTGGGTTTATACGTTCCCCAGCCAGGTTTCTTCGGAAGCTGTACATGGGATGAACAGGCACTTCTGTTCAGGTGGCAGCAAATACAGGGCTTATGGGTTCTCTGAAGTAAATATTCGCAGATTGCAGGCAAGCTGATGCTGAAAAGGATATCCCTGCAGTCCTCAAGTATGCAGAAGATCCACAAAATCTACTTTCTTTCTTTATGAAAACCATGGAATTGTCTTTGTAGCCATTCCTTTACTCTTTCAAGGATGACACCAGTGTCAAGTAAAATATTTCAGGTGTTTCTAATAGTCTGCGTGTTTATCACCATCAAAACTCTGCATCACTCTTGCATGTTGGTTTTAGGGCTTGTAGGAGGACAAACACGCACCAGTCATGCTTTGGTTGCTTTTGAAGTTCACTTCATCACAACTTTGGCAGCTGCTTCCGTACCATCCAGGATAATCAGTGAAGACTAAGTAACTACTTCATACATTTAATCCATTTTCAACTTTGTCAGTGGCCAGAAGCCTCAACTGTTCCGTATTTGGCAGTTAAAATATTCACTTTCCTGTTAGCTCTCCTGCAGTGCAACTGTGCGTTCTCAACCTCCAGCTAAAAATTACAACAGAACACCTGAGGTTTCTGTCAAAGTAAGTGTGACCCTGGTTTCCATGCCTCATTTTCATATTTAGGGTTCAAGAAGTTGGATCTTCAAAAACGTATGAAAAATCTATCATCTGATCTGCAGAATGGTTGATTATTGTATTTCCTGTATTTAAATACTGTGAGATGGATCATTTTTATTACTTAATATTATAAGTTGTTTTTCTGTCAGAGATCTTCATAGTATCATGAATGTATTTTACGATGGATGCTCTCAAGAGGTTTTGTTTTGTAGATGTTGCTAAACTTGCATAAGAAAAGTTGGATGGAAGGTTTGACACTTCAGGACTACAGTGAACACTGCAAGCTCAATGAAACAGTAGTGAAGGAGATGTTAGAATTAGCCAAGAATTATAACAAGGTATTCGTATCCCACAATGATAGTATAACTGTAGCTGTGTTTGTGAATATAGTTATTACTAAATTTCAGAAGAAAGAAGCTGATTATGACAAGTTTTATTCAGAATGACTTGTAAAAGTCTGGACTTTAAGAACAAAACTGTTGCAGGGACTCTTTTGGACCTCGGTGGTTATTTGATTTGTATAATCTGTTTTCACCAAAGAGTTTCTCGGGATTTGGATAAATCAGGCACAAGTGTGGCTTTAATGGCCTTGTGGAAACTGTGTTTCTTATTAATCAACTGTGTGTTGTTTCTCTGTGAAGTTGCCTATTGGCTGCTCAGGCATTGCCACCCAACTTTTTGCCCCAAACTGGCAAGACATTTAATTACATGTTTTGCTTTGAAATGTCAGTGGTCACATCAGTGTTGTGTTTTTATTTAATGAAGACAGTATAAGATTCCTGTAGATCAAAATAAGCAGTTGATTGTGTTCTTCGTTCCTTCAGTCACGGACTTCACCTGCGTGGCAAAATAAAGGTTATGTATCTGTATCATTCCAGCAGATGGGTAGTGAGCATTTAGAACACATTCTAGAATCAACATCAATATTTTTAGATTAAAAAATTATTACTGGTATTGTAAGGAAGAGGAATGACAGTTATTTTTACTGTTTTAATACTGGTACTTACACGTAAATCTTTTTTATAAATACTAGATCTCAACAAGCACTCTGAGTAGTAACATGTCAGTCATTCCTGACGAGTGCTGTTTTTTTAACTCCTTAGAAGTCTTTGAAAACAAAATTCAATATTACATTCACAAGTTAGTGGATTTACTTTATAACAACACGTTTGAAGGCAACAGAACACCATAAAATGTATTAAAATGAGTGACTTTAAACAGTATAAAAATTTGAGATCAAACCCTGCAGTAGTTAAAACAAGGTAGGTAACGTTATTTTTAGTTCTGCTTTACTAGTTTGACTGTCTTTATTGATACCGCTCACTTAGGATTTCTGCTTGAAAACGGTTTTGTAAGTATCTGACAGTTAAACCATTCATGAGTATTTGCCTTGATCTTTTGCACTAATGCTTAGTAATTAAAACCACGTCTGCTGAAGAGCTGCAGTACCTTTCCTTTTGACTTGCTGAAAGGTGTTGCCTTTTTTCTTTTTTCTTTTTTCTTTTTTTTTGAAAGAGAATTATATTTTGTGAATCTTGTGGTTTGGGGAAAAAGTAAATGAAATCTGAAACACTGACCTTTTCTGTGTTTCTTTCACAGGCTGTTGAAGAAGAAGATAAGATGACACCTGAACAGCTGGCAATAAAAAATGTTGGCAAGCAGGTGAGGTGTGATGGATTGGAGTGAGGTGGAATGATATGCTTCGTTCATTCTAAATATTATTTTTTTTACATGTGCGTAGGTGATTTTAGTTCTCCGTGCAGGATATTTTCAACACTCCAAATAATGAACTTATTTTTGTTCAAGATTGTTGTGTGAGGATCACAGCTTTTGACTCTAGGTAACGGGCAAGTTGGGTTCTGCTTGCTTTTCTGTTCTGTGCAGAGGAGCAGCATTAAGATTCGGTGGTTTTTCTTTTTTCTTTATAACTTCTTTCTGAGAAGAGGCATAAAGATACCCAGGACTGTGTCAGAGAGGCCAAAACTGTGGAGACTTTTAACAAGGAGTCATCATTTAAAGAGGATGGGAGTGTTGTTTATCATGGCTGAAGAGCCAGCTCACCCCTACCCTCAGTCCACGACTGTCACTGCTTCGCTCCACTCTCACGTACGCGACTGAGCTGTGTCGCTTTGTATTGCTGCGGAAGGAGAGCAGTTTAGGACCACAGCTGCGACTGAAAACACCCACACACTTAATTCTGTCCCTTTGCAGCGTCGGGATGTAATGTCTTTATAGAAGACTTGACAGAAAACTCTTTCTGCATTTGGTTCCAACGTGAGGGTTTGAGGAAATGTGCTTGGGTGAGGGAGAGGAGAGCAGAACAAGTTTGTGAGAGGTTGTGCTCAAATTCGAGATGGGCAGTAGAAACAAGAAATAACTTTCAAGATACACAGTGTGTCCTTAAAGAACCAGTATTTATTGTACTGCTAGTAGCAGTAGAAGTAAAAGGATTCTGGATTGCTCTTATGTGTCAGCTCGTAGCAGCTATGTCATAACACATCTGCACTATTGTTCAGTCACTCATGTGTTTCTGTAGCATCCAGAACAATGGACTTTATGCACACCTACACATACACAAATATATAGATTAAAACATGTAAGGGTTGTATTTGGAGGGTTATGAGGTCATCTCAAACAGAATTTGAGCTTCACTAGTTGTTTAAATCATTTTGCATACATAAAAAAAATATTTTGATAGTTCTTTAAAAAGAAAAAAAATTCCTGATAAAATCAAGTAATTTCCATGTTGTTTTTTAATTGCAACTTACATAAAAAGCTTTCTAAACAAACAGCTGCTTACAATAGAGATGATATTGCATAATTTGCTAGGAACAGAGAGAATACTGGAGAACTGTATGATCTTTGACAATGAGTTAAGAAGGACAGCTTACGCAGATTTTCTAGTACACTTTTATGTAACCTTAGATGGGTTCATCAGATTTTGACAATAATTCTTCTTTAAAGAATTTAAAATTCCCACGCAGGGTTGTCTTCCATATTTTAATTTCTTTCCATGCAAGAAAATAGCAACAGTAATACTACAACGAAGTTTTCAGATGTGTTTTTCAATGTACATTTTTAATGCCAAATGTAACTTGGCAGTATTTGAAGATTAATTACTTAAGCTCAGTTCCGAAACAAGAAGTGCCTGTATGTGGTTTTCAAACAGAAATAATCTTATTGTTCTGTGCAGATGCCCACAAATGCCCACATCAGTTGAGTAATAGTGTGTGGGGATGTGTATTTTCAGGACACTGCTCAGGCTTAACATGAAAATGAAATTTTTCAGAGTGGTTGAACACAGCATTCTGCATTTTTTATTTCATTTTTTATGGGTTTAAATATGCTAATTTTCTTGCAGTCAACACAACTATTCAAAAACTGTGTTAGGTCATGCTTGAGACTTTACAGGGTTAGAACACATATTTGTACAAAGATCTGAAAACAAACTGCATTGTACCAGGACTAAGGACATTGGCCTTAGTGAGACGCGTACTGTGCGTTGTCCTTAAAACTCACAGCTGTCACGGTTACTCTTCAGATGCTGGGTAGAAGTTTACTTCCTAAACTTACCCTCAACTTAGATAAGTGATAGTATGGACTAATACCATGTTATTCAGGGCAATTCAGTCATTTGCTAGGTCTTGTTAGAATGGAAAATTGGGGATATTACTGGCCCGTGTTCCTTAACTCACAATCATCTTAAATAGACCTGCAGTTAATGACATCCTTCAGAGATGTGTTTCCATCATTTTTCTCACGGCATCCTTTGTATTTCAGGACCCCAAACGCCATTTAGAAGAGCATGTGGATGTGCTGATGACCTCAAACATTGTCCAGTGTTTAGCTGCAATGCTGGATACAGTTGTATTTAAATAACCAATTTCCTGTTTGTGATGCTCTCTCTGTATATTTGTTTATTGTTTCTAATACTCACAAAACAGAGACTGTTGAGGCTGTATTTGATTAAACCGAGACATCTGACTTCATTTGCAGTGTAAGTACAGCACTATAACACCTTCCAGTCTCTAATTGTGCAGTCGCTTCAGTTTCTTTCTGTTGGGGTCTTCACAGATTCCAAGGCATTCATGAACACAACGTGGGCAAAAATGTATTACATTTTCATTTAATATTTGGGGGGAAAAAAGCAGTAGTACATATATATTTTGATTGTTGCAACATAATAAAAGTACATTTACAAACCTGTCTTAAGTTCTGTAAGGCCTTTTTTGAGAAAGGACAGCGGGAATTAACAATGTAGGAAAAGTGTGGATAAAGGTTTGCTTCTACCCACCGTAAAATTACTGAGATACTAATTGCTAGGACAGCAAAAATTCTCTGATGAAATTTGCCTCCCATTGATTACCAGATACTCGCACTGAGATAAACAAAAAAAAAAAGTAGTAATGCTGAATTCTCAGGATGTATAAAACCCAAAATGCTGAAAATTCCCCTGCCAGCTCCCTTTCAGTGTTACTCAAACCCTCAGATCCACAGAAGACAACTGACCTTCAGAAGATGAACCTGATTTTGCACACAACTCTCACAAGTGGTGGCATAAATAGCACTATTCTCAGAACAAACACTGAAGTGGTAGAGGCTGTCCTGGGTTACACGAACCCTCTCTCCTGTGAAAGAGAATGTACAGGGGATGTCCGTGTATATAAATACATGGAAAGAGTCCCAACTGGAATGTGACATTTAGAGCTGTTGCCACCGAGTAGAGAAGGAAACATTCACAGGAGGGCAGGTGGGCTGCTTGGTTTTAAGTCCACCAAACCAAATAACTGGGTTTTAGGGAGTGACTTTGGGTTTGGGGCAGGGATTTTTTTGTTTGTTTTTTAAGTATTAGATGGCTATTAGGCTGATTTGATTCTTTTGTCTGGGCAGGGGTCTTCTTTTTTTCTATGTTACTCACAGTATTTTGTTTACTGGGTTTTAAAAAGACCAGCAACAGTTGTGGCAGGCAAATACCTTAAAACTACATTTATCTTTTTGTGTTGTAGTTAATTTTTTGAGAATTTGACTTCTTAACTTGCCTAGTAAAGAAATAGCCCATAAAATTGTCTTATTTTCCACTCTGTGCCCAGTAATTTTCTGTTTACTTACTCATTAGCACTCAAAGGTTTTTCTTTTGTTTTATATTTCTTATTTAGGCCTTTTAATTTACTATTTTAAACTGACGCTCTCTCAGTATATTTAGCATGCATGTCTTCAGAGGGAAACATGCAGATTTCTGCAGCTGCCCTCCTTACGGCCTTCCCTCTGCCCCCGCAGTAGGCAGCAGAGTGTCACGGAGGCAGACCAAGCCCCGTTTGCCTGCAGAGAGTGAAGTGGAAGCGCTTTCTGGCGATCTGCACCGAACACCTGCAGGTCATCGAGGAAGGCCCATGCCAGGGTCCGACGTGAGCATACACCGCTGCGCCGCAGGCTGAGACGGGGCAGGAGCCCATCGGGGACCTGCCCCAGGGCTTGTCTGCCGGTGGGGCTCCGCATCCCCCCGCTGCCTACTCCCACGCGGCGGTATGGCACCGCGAGGGAGCCGTGGTTTGGCAGGTTCTGGGTAATGGGGGGCTGTGGAAGGGGAGAAGCAGCGCAGTGCTGTCCGTGCGCGGAAGACCGGTGGGAGCAGGGAGACAAACCAGCGAGTCTCGCGTGTTCCAAATTAATTTTGACAAACGGAGGGTAGCTGAGGGGAGGCTGTTGGAGATGCAGATCTCCTGTCGCATGGGCTTGTGCTGTGGTGCCCTGCTTTCTATCCGCTCCTCGCTGTGACTTGGAGGCACAATTTTCCATTTACTAAGATGTTTCATGAATAATCAAAAGGCTGTTTTCGGGGCATCTTTCCTTATT
The DNA here is from genome assembly GCF_000690775.1 of Eurypyga helias. Lineage (NCBI taxonomy): Eukaryota > Metazoa > Chordata > Aves > Eurypygiformes > Eurypygidae > Eurypyga > Eurypyga helias. The sequence continues at coordinate 50,186 of NW_010266471.1, forward strand.
TTTGACTGGTGCTGTAGGAGCTACACAGAGGATTTGGAAGAACATGTGCATGCGGTAACCTGAAACGCGGCAGCCCGTATCCCACCTTGGAGGAAGAAGGAGGTTGCGAGCAGCCACCTTCCGAGCCCCCAGCCGCCGTGGAGCAGACCTTCATTAGCAGCTTGACCCCTCATCACCCGTCAGCATGAAGGACGGGCACGTTGTATTAGCGAACCTCTCTCCTCCTTTCCTTGCCGATTCTGTAACACCACCTGCCATGGCATATCCCCTATTATACCGGTTTAGGAGTTGTGCACTGAAGATTTTTGGCATATATTAGCACTTCCCTGTGATTGGCAGCGTACCGCTGAAGGCATTGCAGCTCCGCATCTATATGGGTGTAGCTCCGTAATTCAGGGCAGCGTTTCCCAGGGTTTCTCTGCGTTTCGACCCATCTCCTGCCTATATAAGTCCATAATCTTTTGGTCGGTATCAGGCAGGGAAAGGGAAGGGTGAGCACCCTGGTGAACCAACTGTCAGAAACATTAGTTAAAACAGGTATTAATAAAGCTGTAAGTGCTGAAAGGAAAAGGTGTAGTATGGAAAGTTGCACGTGCTGTACCACCCGACTCCAAGTAAAACTCAGCTGCTTGCTTTTTGCTTCAGAAACTATTTTATTAGGATAATTTCCTTGCAGAGAGTGTGTGTGTGTATGCCGGCTTCTGTGACACACAAACAGCCGAACTAGCTCATGGTTAAGCAACAGAAAAATAAATGGCTGTGGGATTTGACAGCGTTGAAATACGCATTCTGACAAGTCGTCCCGGTTCTAGCCTTCTCTGGATTTGAGTTTGCGAAGTTTCAGCCTGGCTTCAGACGAGTATGTGCGGGTCTTGGGTTTATTATGTGGTGGTCCAGGCTGCGTTAACCTGGAATCAGTGGAATTTGAAGCCGGTTGCTGATGTCACATGGGAAGAGAGGCGATCTGTAAAATACCTGAAGTCCAAACCGCTAAGGGGAAAATGCGAAGAAAAATGGAACAGGAGAGCTCCTCCCCGGGAAAAAA
>NW_010266472.1:0-25138 GCF_000690775.1 Eurypyga helias
GAGGCGAAGGGAGCGGGGGAGGAGACGCTGGCGCCAGCAGTGCCGCGCGCCGAGCGGGACGCCGCCGCGGAAGGCTGAGCGCTGTAGGGTCTGCCGGAGCGACGGGAATCGCGGGGATCGCCACGGCAGTGACCGAGGGATCTCCGCGACCTCTGGGGAGGCGAGGCGGGTTAAGCGCTGCGGTCAGGCAAAGGGTGGGAAGCGAGCGAGGTCGGACGAGCAAACGTTTGTGCCAGCGGTGAGCCGTGATTCCGCCTCCGCTTTTATCACCAGCTGCATTTGCGCTGTTACTGTCCGGAGTTTTCTGGCCAGAGCACAAACACAGAACAAGGCAAACGTAAAAATACGTGACCTTCTAAGATGAGAGAAAGGAAGGCAGGGGAAGAAAAGGAATGTGGCGTTTCAGTCCCCGCAATGGTTCTAATATTGCAGATAGATTGTGTATTACCCTCATGTAATCATTCACATCAACTACATCAGTGCAGAGCCTTTTCCCTTGTTGCCTGGGTTACATTTCTGTCCAGACGTGGAACCCTCAACGCTTTTTCTCAGCCAACAACAGTTTATGCAGAATCAGGTTCTCTCTCAGACAGGACAGAGGTTCCCAATGTCACCAGTGCCATTATCAACACGTATCACTTGGGATATTTAGGGATTTCGCATATGTCTCATCATTACTCAAACGAAGGAAGTTGGAGCAGGAAAGTCGGTACAACAAGCTTAAGATCATACTGTAAATCACTGACTTGATGGCAAGACACTGTGATTCTCTTTTCTCATGTTTTGACTACTGAAAAAACCCATAATTTCAATACCGGCAGTTTCTTGCTCTATTTCTTCCCGGATACGCAGTGGAGACCTTGACCTTTACCAGTACTGACCACCAGAAAAAAATATATAGAAAAGCACAGGACCAGTTTGTCAAAATTCAAAATAAGGTGTACCAGAGAATTTGTCACACAAGGTCCTGGACTCTAAGAAGAAAAAAAACCCCAAACGTATTTGTTTGCTTTCGTGCTTCTTTTTCATTGTTGATTGATATTTAAGACTTTATGAAATAAGAATATACATGTACCATCTTCTCACCCGCTATTTAAAACAAATTTTATAAATGTCAATAAGAATTTTACCCCATTAAAAAGTAAACAAATTTGCAAAGGTCTTTGTGAGAATGGTTTTTGGTTTTGTTTTTCCCAGCATTATTTCTAAATATATAGGATGAAATAATCGGGTTTATCACATTCCCAACCCATTAGGTGCATTTCCTCCTCAAAGTTAGAAGCAGTGTAGACTTGTAGCCTAATTCCTTTAAGCCTGCCAAAATGAAATTACCTAAGGATGACAGATAAATTCTTTCCCCACAGAAATCTATCACTAGTATTCAGTGCATCTAAATTTTTAATACTTTTTTTCTTTCTCGCTTTATCTTTCAATTTGGGTCAGCTATGATAACATAAACACTGACAGAATTTAAGATCTTTCAAAAGAGTTTCCATTGAATTTTCTTTGAAATTGCCAGATCTACAAAGACCACAAACCGACCAAAATAATCTCTTAGGTATTCTAGATGCTAAGGCTTAACAGTCCTAAACAAATTCTGTCCCAATTAATGACCCAAATCTGAGTACTAATACTTGCTCAAAATGAGTGACTCACAGCTTGTACCCTGCCACAGAAAACACTGAAGCAAACTTTTGGGGCTTCAGATTGCAAACAACTCTGAGTATTTTGTTCAGGTTTTTTTATCCTCTTGCAGTTGTGAACAACACTGGGTGGTCTTTCAAGAAATCTACTGCTAGAGCATAAGGACTTGTGGTACAGGTCATGGGCAAAGAGTTGTTGTCAGCTTGACCAAGGAAAATTCTTCCAAATTTTGGCTCTTCACAATTCTTCACATTGCAGCTTTTAATGATGACATATAATCATATTCCTGGTCAAGCTGCATGCATGTGTCAAATTTTGCCCATTCAAACAGAAGAATGAGTCAAGGCAGGATGGAATAAAACAAAAAAATCTGTCTAGAAGAAATAAATCCTTGTTCTTGTATTATCCACTTGAGGGAGACAATGAGCCATAGGTTACATCCGTATGTCAGTTTGATGGATCATACACAAAATTGAACTTTTAATTGATGAGGAATTTGTACCCATTGTGTGTTATTGTTAATTCTAAAAGTACTGGCCTGTGTAACACAGCAGCCATAATGTTTCTTACAGCAATTCGTTGATCTGTACATCTGACAGTCTTCCCCTCTGTCCTCACTGTCTGTAAGATGGGATCATCTAATGACTTTCACTGATAAGTCTTAGGCAGGAACATCAGGAGTGTTTCCAGATGATATTCCATAACTCAAGAATTAATACATCACATTTGAACAACCTAGCCTAATTCAAGACTTACATGTTGACACATGTTACTATTTAAGAGATAACACCAGGGTATATTACATTATTAAGAGGCCTAAAATAAAACACTCAAAGAGCCAAAAAAGAATTAAAACATTACGTGTCCCAATATCTTTGGATATAAAAGCATGGTTTGGACACTTTTTTTTATTTGGTGCCAGACACGATCCAGTATACAATATTTTCCAATAGACTGCCATATTTTGTAGTCTTCATATGAAGGCTTTCACGGCTTAGCAATCCTTAATGTTATAAAAGATTCTGATGCTTGCTTTAAACAGGTTTATGGTGATTGACACTCATCACTCTTCTTCTTACCTGCAGAGGACATAGAGAAGATGAGTTTCTTTGTCTCTACAACCATCTTCTGAACATCTGAATAAATATTATACAGGAAGTTAAATGTCACTCGTGTCTTCAAGAAGATCAAGAAGGAGGACCCAGAGAGCTCCAGGCCAGTCAGCCTCACCTCAGTCCCCAGGAAGACGATGGAGCATCTAAACCCGAAAACCATTTCCAGGCACATGAAGGACAAGAAAAACATCAGGAGTAGTCAGCACGGATTCACCAGGGGGAAGTCACGTTAGATCCACTTGATAAACTTTTAAAATTAGGTGACTGGCTTGGTGGATGAGGGGAGACCAGTGGATATTGCCTATTTAAGTTTCCCATAAGATCTTCCTAAAGCAGCTGTTGATGTACTGGCTGGATGAGCAGTGAGGTAGATTGAGAACTGGCTGACTGGCCCAGCCCAGGGGATGGTGATCAGTAGCATGAACCCTAGTTGTAGGCCAGTAAATAGTGGAGAGTCCAATGAAGGAAGATGATAAAGGAACTAAAGCATCTACCATATGAGGAGAGGCTGAGAAAGCTGGAACTGGTTAGCCTGGAGAAGAGATGCCACAGGGAGGATCTTATCGAGGTGTATAAATACCTGAAGGGAAGGTTCAAAGAAGACAGGGCCAGGCTCTTTTCAGTAGCACCCAGTGACAGGAACAGAGGCAATGGGCACACACTGAAACACAGGAAGTCCATCTTAACATCAGCAAACACATTTTTACTGTGAAGGTAACCAAGCACCAGCACCTGTTGCCCAGCAAGGTGGTGGAGTCTCCCACCTTGGAGATATCAAAAAAATATGTGGACTTGATCTTGGGCAACCAGCTCTAGGTGACCCTGCTTGACTGGGGGGGAGAGGGTAGGGGGTTGGACCAGATGACCTCCAGAGGTCCAGACTACTATTACTGTTTTCAGGTTCCCTTCTTATTCAGAAATTGCAATATGGTGTTTGACTCCTTTGCAACAATATTGTAAATTCATATTTGCCCTGTCACAATAATGTCTAGGTGCTTTTCTGCTTAACTACCTCCTGATTAGCTGTTTCCTCACATTTGCTGAGCTATTAATTCTCTCTCAAGTTAGAATCTTGTGCTTGTCCAAGTTAACTACCATTCTTATTTTTCCTGAACACTTTTTCAGTGTGTTGAGACATTCTAAATTCTGGGCCTAGTCACCACCATTTCTGCATTCTCTCCTATATTGTCTCCATCATACATTTAAATGAGACAGCCAAGTCATTAATACTTGCAATAGCAAATATGCAATAGCAACATAGACATAGGACATAAAGAATTCTAGAGAAGTCTTTTTTTTTTTTTTTTTGGTCCTTACGGTTCAACAGCATACTAATAAAATTGTTTTGCACCAACTTTTACATTCTATTTTGCTTATGCAAATGTCATGTCTTTTCAGGCTTATTCTTAGAAGCTCTGTAAGTCTTGTTTATGAATACCAATATATTTTATCTAATGTCTTATCCTTGTGCTTTATTATTTGAGCCCAATAGTTCTTCCTCTCCCCCCTTTTAAAGAAGAAAGTATATATAAGAATATGTATTTTAGAGATTTAATGAATTTTTGTATGTCTAGATTTTACAAATCCAGTGTTAATTTAGATGCATGGAAAAAAACATTAATGGCCGGTCCAAGAAAGCCCTGTGGCAATAAACAAAGCCTTGAAAAAATGTAAAGATGGAACTTAAATGGAGCCAAGTACATGATCAGGACCCAGTTTTGCATCTAGACTGAGAAGTAATCATAATGAGTACAAAATTAAATTATTAAAAACCCCTCAGTTAATTCTTACAAGCACAATGCTGAAATAGCTACAAGAAAAAAATTGCTGGTTTATGTCTTAAACAAGAACTACAGACATCACCTTATAATACAGCCTTAAGCAGCACTACAATCAATAACAAAAATAAGGCTTTAGTTAAATTAGTGGGGAATGAAAGTTTCTCTAGTATGAGATAATGCCTAACCGATTGGTAACTTTGAGTTGTAAATATGAAAGAGGACATTGTAATAATGGGAAGAAACTTCAATTTTACTTTGCAACTGAGTTATTATTCCAGTAATATTTAAACTTCAGCAATAACATAAAAATGAAATGGGTCTTTGATCATTGTGATTTTTTCATGTCTCTCTTAGAATATACCATATAAAAGATTAACATTAATCGTGCATCAATGAGCTGCAACAGTTTTTGTACAGCAATTGCCAGTATATTGGCGATATACCCAAACTCTCAATACATGGGGAACTTTGTGTTTGTCGACTGCATTTACAGTATTAAAAGAGAACTTTTTTTCAAGTGTCCAAGTGATTTATTCACTGTGAATTTATAGAACTAATTTTCGGGGGCAAGAACATAGCAGGAGAATTTATGTTATATATTGTTCCAAATGTCTAATCTTGAAGTAATAATATAAATAGGATTCATAGGTGATATTTTTGTGTTTAATATACAGCTGAGGTAGGCCTGCATCCTCACATATTTAGACATTTAAGACAAGTAATCTATTATATAGTCTGATGAATTATAATTAATCCCATTCCTTTTCTTGGGATTTTGAAATCAACATGAATCCGTTGTCAAGATTCATACATATGGCACTACGTATTGCATATTAGTTGTGGTGACTTAGCTCTCAGTACTAGCTACTCATTAGGATAACTGTTAAAGGGTGCTCCACTGACTTCAACTTCTCAGGATAAAAGAACTGAAGTTTACTAGTGTGTAGAGAATTACAAGATCTGCGCGGTGTTTAAATCTCTTTGAGGTTTTGGAAAGTGAATTTCACCTAAAGCAAGCCTACGCTTCTAATCTACCTTGAAATTATTTTAGTTAGACTATATAAAGTCCATTTCAGGGGGGGCAAGGAAATTGCTCTACTATTCAAACCTAAGCAATTTATCAGATATGGAAAGCCATTTCTAGTACGTGAAAATACTCCGGGGGGCATATTCCTCTACAACATGCATTTTAAGTAGATAGGAAGTCACATACCCTGGCATTATATTATAAAACAGAATATAACAGAATAATGACCCACTTTAGCAATAATAACCGTAAGTGAAGTAATAGGGCCACAAATTATATGTAAAAATAAACACTTTAATCAGTAATTCAAACTCTTATTTATCGAATACTTTTCACATTTTAAGCATTTATAAGCACCTTTACTTCCTTAATTTCTTTGCTATCTCATTCATCTGCTGGAAAGAAGTAGCAAGTTTCACTTCAGTATGAGTTTTAAGTAGAACAAAAGTCTTAGCTTCTGAGAGAACAGCTCAAGCACTGTAGTCAGCACGATTCACGTATTTACTAAAATACCTTGTCAAATTAGGATCTGACTTAAAGAAACCACTTCAGGTTGTGCAAGGACCCCTCTTCCTTTTGAGAGTACGTTAGGATCTATACGCAGGCTGAGAAATAATCACCATATTTCAGTGATGAAGACTACTTAATGTCCCAGGTTTGGACAGCCCTGAAAATTATTTGATAGCTTAATTTCAATATATTGTTGAAAACCATTGTCCAGGAAAATCTTCTAGAAATGAAAGGAACAAAGGAGGGTTTATTTTTCATTATTTGAGATTGCTGAAACTGGCATTTTAAAGTTGCTGACAGAATAAAGGCTGTTGGATATAGTATTCTGAGAGAAAGGGCAGGACAAGCTGGAGATGATGAAACCAGTGCTGTGAAGAGCAGAACCTGAACCTAAACCTGACACAGAAACTGAAAATCAGGAAGGATAAGAGAAACCAAAGTGTTCCTGAGTTCACAGGCCCCTTGCTGGGAGGAAGGGAGGAACTGAAGATAAGTATCAGAAAGGAAACAAAGTATTTTAAACTTACTGAAATTGCTTAAAAGCTGAGAGAAGACACTATGTTGGGACAACTGCCAGAAGGAATGAAGATAAAAAGAATGACACAAGCTATTCTTGGGTAATTTAGGAGATTTTGCTTCTTCTTAACACCATGCATAATGCAAAGCATCTTTGTGAAAGTATTTTAAACTCACAGGCTATAATCATTCAAATTAGTTAGCATTTTACTCCTAATTTGGCCTCTTTCTATGTCTATAAAGGATGAACATTAAGGTTTCAAGAACACAGAGGATCAGACTTCGTCATTCTTTATCAAAACCAAAGTCCAGTCTAAAGAGAAGCAGAGAATTTTTCCAGCCTCCTAGATTTACTACAAAAAAAAAAAAAGCAAAAAGCAGAGTCCCTCCACTTTCAGTGTGCTTTTTTTTTCTCCTAATAGATAAGAGACACTAGTCTAGTATCTCTTGATACAAAAGAGTAGAGATACACCTCCTTTTCCAAATTTAGCATTCCTTTTTAGAAGTTCTTCAGGAAGAATATCTAAAGCAAATGAAAATTTTTCTCTCATCAGGATGAATTTATAATGAACAGTGAGAAGGAGACTAGCCCATCATATCAAGACTTAATTTGAAGTCAAATGCTTTACTGGTTTTGTTTCTTCTTTCAGACCTGACATGAATCCAAGGACGGAGAACTAGAATTAATGATACTACCATCTTTCATGTTTTATTAACAAGTCTTTGACAACTAGAAAACACCACCACAAAAAAAAAAAAAAGACAGGGACAATTCTAAAAATTACTGAATAGGGAATTGAGAGAAAGCACCAAAAAAGTCAAGTGAAAGGTAGTTCTTACTAACAATCATTTCTTATATATGTGACTGCAATTTAAATAGCTGAAACACATATGAACAAACACAGTAAATCCTAGTTTTCCACTTTTAACCACAGATGGAAACATTTCCACAAATGAGAAGAACATTTTCATGTAAATCCCTACATTTTACAGTAGATAGCACTGTGAGTCAGATGATTAAATAAAGTTCAGAACTTCAAACAGAGGGTTTTTTTCCCAGGTCTCATAGGCAAAAGAACGGAGCTAATAATTTCATATAGACTTCTCTATGTGAGGTAAATGATGTCTTGCAACAGTCTAACCAGTTGGTCTGTAATACCCTAAGAAGCAGAATAAACTTGGACTAAATCACTTAGATGACATCTGAAATCCGAGGCACCTACAGACCTGTAACTAATATGAGGTCCTGCCCAGTCAATTACATGAAGAACCAATTGAGGTTGGTGTTATTTACTTTCTTGTTTCTAAACAGACCTTGTAGACAGCATTATCTGCTATTTCATGATAACTGCAGGTTTGGGAACCATGTATTTCAAAATATTATTATTTTTTTCCTTACAATTTTAGTTTAGGAAAACCATATATAAACCTCTACAAGGGAAAAAAAAATTGAAGTACCTACAATTGTAGCCACTCAGAACCCAAAAAATACTTTTAAGAAGAATTCATTCACATTCTAAATCACCTCTGTTGATATCATAGCACTGAAAATGTTTTGCTATTACATTGTGAAAGACCAGTGCTGACCCCTATTTGATAAAACTTAATCTTTCTAGTACTGCAACATGTACAACATTGGCAAAGGTGGCTAAACAGTGCAGTGGGTTTTTTTAAAACAACCATTTCTAACCTTACACTTTGAGCTACAGTTCTTCAGCTAGAGGCCTGCAAAATAATCTATCTATAATTCATGGTAATGTAGTTCAAAACTAGAGTTTTTGCCTGCCAACTGCCCTACAGTATTCATCCTGTCCTTTTGTGCTTATAATGAATTAAAGAAGCATCTATTTATAAATTACATAGGATATTAATAAATTAAAAAGGAATCTCTCAAGTTCTTAGAGCTTAAGTTAGTAGTCCTATGCAGTTTATCAAACAGAAAAATAATAGCAATGATAATAACAGAAGCCACAGTCTTCCCAAAGTAAATGAAGATAATAGAGGTCTTGACTGATGTTATTCATAAACCCACAGTGAATTTCTCTCAAACGACTTATCTTAGTTATTAAACAGCTTTTTATCAAGTGTTTAATCATTAATCTCCTAGAAGAATTTGTTCTTGTTTTGTATTTTCGCCAGAGAATTATGGCCCAGTATTTACCAACAGTTGCTTTTAAGCAACATAACCGAACTGCTAGCAATCTTCACTCTGGCAGAGACATGGTGTTATTTCCGCTTTATTAGCAAAAATATTAACTTCACTAGCAAAAGCCAAAGTTAATCTTTTCCCCCAAATTTTTACTTCTTTGCAGATTATTTTTGGCTTACTTTTTTGGTCACACGTTTGATTGTTCAGGTGCATCCCCCTTTATGTAAGTGCTTCTGTAAGTGTGCATTTGGCCCTTCACATCTCAGTCCTTGGCTTTTAAATGCTAAAGATGCTGATTGTGAATAAATATTCCCAAGGGAAAGGGATAAATCCACACTAAACTAATTCCCTGTCTCCTTCTAAATTTATCCCTAAATCTCAGGAGATAAATAGCTAATATATTAGTCGATGAACAGTTTGATTAAATGAAGGTTTCCTCTTGTTCTGTGAGATAGTAATAAGGAAGTAATGAGAAATGTGTAATAAATTTTACTAATGTAACTCGGGCTGGGCATCATCAAAGATAGATGAATAAAAGTTACCTGTTTTCCATAATAAGAGCTGTGAAAGTCTGTATTTGATATGTGCGCTTGAAAATAAATGCCATCTGGAAGTGAAGAGATTTCACTGACACTGACAGCCCCAATGCAGGTAATAGGTTAGATGGAGACATTTTTCCATTACTTACTAATATTTCAAAACGGTGAATATCCACCTTTATTCTGATTTGCTTTTCTGTTGGGGGTCTAATACCCTAAGAATTATCAAGCACTTCGAGGCTGTGAGGAGAGAGTAAATGCCAGGAGTATGAACCAAGGAAAAATTCCTTGGTTCCTCATCATTCTTTACACCAATGATGATAGAATCATTTAGGTTGGAAAAGACCTTTAAGATCATCAAGTTCAACCATAAGCCTAACACTGCCAAGTCCACCACTACACCATGTCAACATGCCTTCTGGCATAAGTACCAGTAATCCATCTCCTCTGGCCTCTATGACTAAGTAGATGAAAACCATCTGCTCTTTGAGGAATCTTTCTTCTATCCATCTCACCTGTGCATTTCTGAAAAAAATGTCACTCTGCTTGATCAGTAACCTCATATAATGATGACTGTTACAAGGACAGAACGTTTAGTCGTAACTGTACAGTTTAATTCAAAAGGCTAAAATGTAGTTTCTTAGTAATAATGATTTCATAAAGTTCTTAGCTTCATTTTTTCCTGCTGGCATGCGAACACAGTCAGATGGCAATAGGCAACCAAAAAACATTAAGTATTTTTTCTTACAAGCAGTGAAGTAGAATATGTAATAGGTTACCAGTCTCCTGAAATCTTTTCTCAGAAAAGGTCTTACAGCTGAGCAATGTGAGTGTATTTTGGTAGAGTCAAATCAGGAAAGACTCCAGAAGTACATTATTATGTTCCATGGAAAAACAGAATACTGATACATCTGCAAAGTACAGGCAATTTCTTTTTAAATTAGAGATGAGTTTTTTAAATGGCTGTGAAACTAGGTTTAGTTCAGAGGAGATAGTGTCTGGTTTGATGACCTGATCCAAAGTTTGTTGAAGACAACAGGAAGGCTTAAGACATAAGGGTGAAAATAAAAACTACAAGAGAAGGAGGAAGGAGAATGGAGGAAGGAAGGGGGGAAGATGTAGTATCAGTTTAGGGATGTTTCAACTATTAGTCAGGTTCTATCAAAACTTCCACTCATTGGTGTCTTTGGATTTGCTCTGAAGTAAAGAGGCTGGTTTATGACATAGTTTTTATTTTCTTTGTTTGCAAAATGGTATGTAGTTAGCAGGTGTTTCATAGATTCAGCCACGGGTTTAGACACATAACATTTTTTTTAATCATTAGCTTTCTCGAAGTCTGCTTTTAGTTACACGAGGTGATGTCAGAATTCACTGAAGGAAGTTAAGGGGATTCAAGACTTTAAAATCTAAAACAAGAAGAATGCCTCCTGGAAATCTCTTTTCCTTTTCCTTTTTTCTTTTTCTTTCCCTTTTTTAACTAGTTAGTGACCATGTGTAGATTTATAGGTTTAGAATTCATAAAATAGTGACATTTCCTATGAACTTTGATTTGGCAAATACGATAAGACCTAACCAAAAAGCATGTACAACCTGAGCAGGTCAACCAATCTCTTTTTTAGTCAGTGGAATACAAATACCACTGTTTAGATCCCCAACTGAATCACATTTGATTGTAACATAAAACAACAAACACAAATGTGAAGGTTTAAGTCTTAAGAATCCAAAGTTAAGTAGGATAAATCCCATTGACATAGCCTAACCTCTCTTAAAAGGCTTTTTAGGGCACCAATCTTCAGATATTTTAGCTGTCAGTGTCTAAATCTCTTATTAAATTACAAACATACTGCTATATTTAAGGATTTATAATTTGGTCATAGTTCAGTGATTTTCACAGTGACAAGAACAGGCAGGCACCGCTACATCCTCCTCTAGTGGAGGGTGTCCCTGCCCATGTCAGGGGAGTTGGAACTAGATGAGCTTTAAGGTCCCTTCCAACCCAAACCATTCTGTGATTCTATGATACATTGACCATTGCTGCCATGTTTCGAAGTGCAGAGGAAGAACAGTCTCATTCTTTCACAGTGGTTAAGAGTAAATCGCTTTGAACTAAACTTCTGGAATAGGACTTCCCTGTCTAATTTTAGACATTGGCATCCAAAATTGTTGTCTAGACTCCTTTATAGTCAGTCACAAAGAACAGGCTTTCTCACAGTGAGATGGATCTGACCCATTTAGTTAACCACTGAAGGATGAGGCAACTGAAAATAGGTCTTCAAGTAAAGATAGACGGCAATACACATCTCTGCTTTTTTGAGTTATTAAGTAACAGGGAGGACTTAATTTTAAATTAAAATTTAAAAGATGGAATGAGAGATAATTTAGTTTTCTGATTCCACATTTTATATTAATAAATGTACGTGCATACTATGTGTATGTGTATATATATGTGTGTGTGTGTATAAGATAGGATAACCTTACTTACTTCTTATCTTTAAAAGGGCAGTGTAATATAGGAATTAAATTCTAAATTGTATCATGGAACTGGGTATAAAAAATACCACTTTTCATATGTGTGTCATCAGAATAATTCACTTCTGTACTATAGGTCATCTTTTTCTATTTCTTTTTTTTTTTACAGGGATTTACAAAGTTCTTAAGATCTATTTAAGAAAGACTTATTCCAAGTTCTAAGTGCTTGTACAGGACAGTAAAATACACAACTCTGAAAATTATTACACTAACACATATATTTACCAAAGTTCCTCCAAATTTACCCCATTTCTCTATTTAACTATTGTTTAACTGCATATAAAATCTAGTTGTCATAGAAGATTTTTCCCAAACTTAACATTGTATCCAGTTCCAAAATATCTGAGAAAAACACAATGGCCTTCTAGAATGTCCCTAAACTCTAAATTACTGATGGTGTTAGGTCGAGGAAAAGGAGTGAGCACCCATGACAGGGATGCTCAGAACATATGTAGTCCTAAGATCCTTAGACATGCATAGGCCATGAATTTCAGCACTCTTACCAGTGACAATAGGATAGTACCATATATTGGTGAAAAAGATTTCCTGGAGGAGAAAATCTTAAACTATTTTAATTTCCACGTTGACTTTACACTGCACAACAGGGCTAGCTAGCCTAAGGTGGAACGCAAGGCTGAATTCACTGCCTATTTGCTGGCAAGGGTGCTCACTTGGTGCTGTGACATGAACATGCTGGGTGCCTGAATATGGTCTCCCATTAAATTCAGTATAAAACCGCCCCATTTTGATTGACTTAGAGCATAATCCAGATCTGAAAGATGGGATAGTTTGGTAGAGAGTAAAGAAAATGGACTTCACATAAAGCATACTTTGTCTTGGTTTTGCACTGCAAATGTCACCCTGTTACCTAGATTGAAATTGTGGAACATAATAAACTGGGAAATAACAGTAATATAAAGAAAATACTCTTAGTGACCGAAGTTCTTCTCAGTAAAATTTTGCACAAATTAAAGTCATGGTCAAGAAGACCTAGAAAAGACTTATAGAAATTTAGGTATGATTTGAAGCCACTAAACTTCTACCCACTCCCCCACAAACCCTGCAAAATGATAAATTCTTCTTGAATTTAGAGTGTTCTAAAGAAAAAAGAAAAAGGTTCTCTTTTCCCAAGTCTGGAACCTTAAGAGGTAAACTTAATACAGCTAAAACAAGTGAATATTAAATGAAAATTTCAACTTTACTTCTTGAAGTAGCTTACTTCCCTTTTTTCTTTGAGTTCTGAATCTGTATTTCTTCCCTCAGTTAAAAGACTCTTGAAAGACTCTTAAACCTGCATGTAAATGCATTAATTTGTTCAGATAAGGGCGTTTTGTTTAAGTTTCATATTATTTTATTAAAGTCTTGGGACCAAATATTTATCTCGTGCAGTTGCATAGATCTTGCTGACAGACTTAGTGAACTAACATCTATTATGAAACTAACCTTGAGTCTTTTAAAGGAGCAATAGAATTAATGTTTCTCTAGTACTATCACAACACATTTTTAGGTTGCTGCATCATATTTGTAAGAAACAAGAGCTATCAAAATACATACTGCAAACTAAGATGTTTCCTTTTAAAGTGTACGCATTCATACATGGTCCATTTAATTAATCCTCATAATATAATGAGCAAACTGGGTAGCCAACTCAGGTCACAACTAAAAGTTTGAAAGTACAATTTAAACCAAAGACTCATTCTGCTTTCATAACTATTCTATTAGATCCTCACACTGTGAAGCACAGCTGCATAATATATTATACTACTGCTTTATAAAAAGCATAAACTATTCTGAGGAATCTCAGCATTGCAACTGCTTTTTGTTAAGATTACGGAGGCAATTTAACCCAAAAGTATATTCATAGGTCACAGGGATGGAAGAAAATCTTTGACATGCAGCATTCTACCAGTACAGGATTACTTCTTATGTTTGCGATCACGTAGTTACAAGACAACAGCACCACATCATCTCAGCTCATTGACAAACTCTTTAGTACATTAACGGAGGTGTTTAATGAGGAATTATCCAACAAGCCCTCTGGGAAGAATGTGGGCATCACTCAATTCTACACTGAGTTGCAGGTTCTTCTTTCTTTAGAATATATTTTGTCACTTGCCAGGGTGCTTGGGGTTTTTTAATGACATTTGATTGATGGTTTACAGAAATAACAGCTACAATAGCTTTAGAAATGTAAACAGCTATACAGACTTTGGCTGAAATTTCTGTCAAACCTTCCTTCACAAGATAAATAATCTTAAAACCAGTAATGTCTAAGGACTGTAGTGTAAAGGACTGCGCTGAAAACAGCTAATTTTTTTTTTTTTTTACAGACACTTTTCCTTCCAACAGGCAGTAAGATGTAGATGAATATTTCAGGTCTATTTTGTCAGAGGAGAAATCAGTGTCAGGGAATCCAAACTTCTGTGTTTCACTATATTCACTAAACTTTGAACAGAAATGGTCACATGTAACTCAAAGTTTGACTGTATCTACAGAAGCTGTCTATACGTGATACAAGGGGAATCTGCTTGACTGAAGTAATCATCTTTCTGGAGCTCTTCCTCTTTGTTTTAAAGCCGTAACAGTGAAGGGTCTCATCAATTATTTGTGTTTGCACTGTTGCTCAGGATTGCGTTGCTAGCACTTTAGAACTGACATAGATGGATTCTCATGTTCAAAGAGTAAGTGACAAGATCATGCTCAGGTTGAAACAATTGCTTCTCTATTTCACAGGTTGGTTTTTTGGTTTTTTTTTTCTTTTAAATGGGCCTTAGAACCTTGGAGATAGCAGGGTAACTGCTCTGTGGCGATGCCATTCATAATCCAGAATCATTATTGGATTGAATTGCTACATTCCCATCCTACTGTAGTACCTCAGCACCGGATGATTTATTATTACTTTTTATAATTTAAAAAAATATTTTGTTGTGGGGATTTCCCAAGCAACTCAGAATCTATACTGGGTAATCAGGTAAATGATCCATGAAACTGTAAGGACTTGGGAGGAAATTAGACAGAATACTGATGAATTCTGCTCTAAGAAAACTTTAATGGACAATCTAAACAGTTAAACCTCAGAATATCTTTGCTCACAGCTACTGTGGTAATTTTTTCTTTTCTTTCTTTTTTTTTTTTTAACTAAACCCAAGTTCTTGAATATTGGCAAATGTGCTATAAATCAGTCTTTACACGTGCATATAAATTATTCATTGCTGTGGTATATACAGCCAGCTAAATATTTGTTGAAATTTCTCTGTAATAGTAAATAAAAATTGGAAAAGCTGGAGAATCACTAATAAACATACATATAAAAGACTCTTTCAGTGAGCTTCAGGTGGACCTCAAGATTGAAACTAGAAGCCAAATCATTAGCAAATTAAAATCCCAGGAATTGTATTCCTAAACATTGCCATAACATAATTTAGAGACTGAAATATGATGTCAAACCATGAGAGACATCAATATAAAAACAGATGCTGATCTACATTCATATTCTATCCTCAAATAATTTAAGTCAACATAGATGAGGTGAGAATACATAAGAGACCAACAAAGTCTTCAATAATGCCAAGAAGACATGAAGAAATCTGAATACCTTATGAATATAAGACAAGAAATAGAGAACTTAAACAAAGGAAGGATTAAAAAAACAAGAAAAAAAAAAAGCTGAAACTGCTCTTCAGTACAAAGATGTGAATTCAGTTTACCAAATTACAATAGAGCCGAAATAAAATTCAAAATAATAAGAAAGAGGGAAATGGAGAAAAATGAAGAGGGAAAGTATGATCAACAAACCAGTTGTAGTCATAGAATCATAGAATGGTTTGGGTTGGAAGGGATCTTAAAGATCACCTAGTTCCACCCCCCCTGCCATAGGGGGCATAGAAATTGAAGTTCCACTTAAAAATGCTTACATAAGAATCTCAAACCCTCTTGATAACACTCCAGAAGTCAGTGTCAAAGCCTTGAGTAAGGCTTTCAGGCTTAATGTAGCTCCCAAGCCAAGGACAGGAGGTCCCCAAAGTGCATTCTCACTACTTTTCTCACAGCAGTCAGGTCTGAGACCACACCTGTCATGGCAGGCAGCTACACCCTAGGAAGAGCAGAGAAAGGGGTTGCAGAGCCTCTGCACCTCATTCAGGACCGTGAATATCAGATATTAAGCTTGACACACAAAGGAAAATTTAAAAGGAACTAAGAAAATTTCAGACCTTGTTTCTTTATTTTTTAAAGCCTCCCAGGAAAGGTCAAATGCTGGTACAGGTAAGAAAAGCAGGCATCTAAAGATTACTGAAGCCATACATAAATCTTTAGTGTAGGAAGAACATGAACATAAGAAAACTTCTCAATAAAATTATGTTGTAGCATTAAAGAAAGAGATATATCATTTTCCTCTCTATACCAAACAACAGAGAAAAAGTCAAATTATGAAAACCTGTGTTTTGGGTGAAATCTCATTAAAGACATTAAAGGTATCTTCTGATCCTTGGTATGTGTTCTATTTATGGACTGGATTTTTGAAACATAACTGAAAATAAAATGACAGAAAATAGATATTGGACATTGACTCAATATTTACAGTCCAGTCTGTCTCCAGAAATATAGAACAAAAATTAGTAAAATAAACCAATATATCATGAGCTGTGGGAAGGACAGAAGAGTACAAATAGCTAGTCAAAGAGAAGACTGTAAACTTGTGTTTATCCTTGACTTAAGACCATGTATACAGAGCTACAATAAAAGAAAGTCACAGCTGTGTGCAGCTATCTTTCTACTCTTCCATTGCTAGTGGGAAAACAGAATTGAGAGGACAAGACAGCATAACTAAAAGCAAACTTTTGACTTTAAACAACTTTGAAGCAAACACTAATTAAGTACAATGAATGTCTACTACCATTCTGAATGTGGGTGGTTGGCCTAAGAAGTAGTTTTTGCCCTCCAGTCCTCTGAGAATAAATTAGTACATGGCCCACATTCTTGACAAGTGTGATAGCTCATGAATTTATCCTTGAAATATTTATCAAAATTCTAATATTTCATTTCTTAACTTCTGCAGGCATAGTCCCCCTGTAGGCGAGAATCAGCTCTTATAAAAGTAAATTGCATAGCTTCCTTAGTATGGTTAGAGTAAAACAGTTGATTAAACTTAGCAAGTTAAAAAAAAAAAAAAAGGAATTCTGAAGAACAAGCAATATTTACATTTGGTGTAATTATGAACTATTCTTTTTTCATTATGCTCTCCATCTGTGATTTTACATAAACTAGGAAGACAGGCAGCTATTCTGAGGACTGTATGCATAGGTCGCTATGGGTTTGTTATTCAGTGTTCAGTGTTAATAAGCGTACAGAAGTCACAGTGGAAAACCTCACTAACTGGACAGTATTCAAGATATTATGTTGTGAATGGATAGGCACAGTAATTATGTAAGTTCAATTGACAAAGAATTAAAATTAATAGAAAAGAACAAGTAGTGGGTCTCTTTGGACTTTCCATGTAAAAGAAAAGCTTTTGAGAGGTATATTGGGTTCATTAGACCAAGGAAAGCAACAGTGTAAGAGTCATATACACAGTGACAAGGTATTAATTCTGAAATGATAATTACATTCAAAGTCAGTAGATCAAAGAGGAACGGTGTAAATAAATCTGGTATTGTTCCCCTCTTTATTATAGCTCTGTCGAGATTAGTTATTGGCAAAATTCAAAGGTTTAGAAGTTCAGCAGTGATATGCATTCTAAATTTGAGATGCTTACTTGAATCTTTGTTTAAAGCTTTAATGCAAAAATAAAGTCATATTCTGGTAAGTGATTTCTCTTTATTTCCTGGTCTCACACACAAGAGAAGAGCCAAAGTTACAATATTTTACATCCCTCACGCAAGAAGCCTGTTCTTTAAAGCAGCCTGTTCTCTTTCTCTTTACTTAATCTTCACATGGCTCTCACCCAACTTCCTCTGGCCATTGTTCCCATCAATGAAAACATCCATTCTATTAATTTTGTCAACCTCCTTGTCTTTCAGAAGGTTAAGAAGGATATTTCACATTCTTTAAGAAATGCTATTGGACACGAATTTAAGCCTCAACTCTCTGATCCATAAAATAGTCAAGAAAATAAGTTTTTTCCATTTCTAGGAGAAAGATTCCTTTGCAACTAACCGGAAAAATAGTGAAATCAGATGTATGTATGTTGAGGTTTTGTTCTAAAAACCATCATATACCAAGCAAATTCCAAACTGAGTTTGTATTGATCCACTGACATTAGTGAAACTGCAACTTAACACCAACTGGTAGTTTAGTGTGCCACTATTGGATCCATACCTAATTACCATTTTCAAGTTATTATCGTACTTATTGGTGAGAACAGGATGGCCACAATTTCTGGCTCATAAGGTCTATATCAATATTCTATGACCAAGAGCTGCAAGACAGTTTCCAAAGGCCTGAAGAGAGTGGGCTCTCCAGGGGTTGTTCATAGACACTCTGACAACTCTACGAGAAAACAGAAGAGGATAACAAAGTCAGGTGTCTAAATTGCCTTGCAATCTCATTCTCAGTAGGACTTCATCCTTTCAGAAAGTCACATTCAGCTCACTGACATCACAACATATCCAGAGCAGGACACAAGACGCAGTTACACCCTGCCTTCCTACACTTCAGAAGAGTGTACACTTGAAGAGCAACTGCATGCCAGTAGCCCCAAACTAACCATCCCTGGACTGACAGTGGTGGGGAAATTGCTGCTGGATGTAGCACTGTGTACCAACTTCTAGCAAATCTTGAGGTTTTATGAGAACTTAAACGACAGTAGGCGATTTGAATCTAAAACCTCACAAGAAGATCTACACTGGAAAGTCTATTCTACTACACTGAAGTAGAAAATTACTTATAGGAAGTAGGTATTTGACTTCTAAAAATTAACTCTCTTCCAGGCATGCACATACTTTACTTTCGCACTGATGCACTGCACCAGTAGCTTCCAGCAGCAAATGACAGAGTACATCTCACACAAAGGGACTATACACTTTAGCTATTTCTTTAAAAGAAGAGCCTGTATAAATATTACACCACTGTAAATTCAACAGTTATCAAGACAGCACCAGATGTAGATTTATCCTGGAGGATTTTATGTGTTTTGCAGCAGCATGCCTCATAAAAACTGCAATAAAAATGCTAATTTTTAATGTCTTTATTCTTTAGTTTCATATTTTATCAACTTATAAAATGAAGATTAAATGTATATGGATATTATACTCTTGGATATTGCTTTCAAAGGCGTTATAATAAGAATATAAAGATCAATATTTCAATAAAAGGTGAACAATTATTTTTTATTTGGTATTTGGAATGGCTAAGTCTTTGGCGATAAATGCTATTATCAAGGGACATTAGTGGAATTAGTTTGGTGTGATGGTTTCACCTTCATTTTAATCTTTTGGCAGTAGTCATTCTCGATCTTCTATGGATAAGTTTGCATGAAGGCATTTGGCATTCACGTTTAATGCTAAGAAATCCTGATTCAGAGGCAGAAGGCTACAAAGTGACAGAATATTTAACAGAGGTGAAAGGGTGATGAGCAGAGGTATTCTATTTATCTTTCTAATTATCAGCTATCTAAGGAGATGAAAAGAACTTTGATCTTTCAGGTGAACTGAAATGCAAAGTATTAGAGGGATGTAATTAATAGTCTCCAAACAATTTCACAAACAGGTGTCAGGGAATATCTGGCATTATCTTCACAAACGTTACCTGTGAAGGCCAAATTTTGCTTTTGGGATATCCACATTTTACAACAAAAAAAGACTAAGTCTAATTTGCATATCTATTATGTATCCCAGGAAAAATAAGCCTGTGCTATGCTGTATGCTAGTGTTTCTTGTGCCTTGATAAATTAATAGAAATTGTTGAATGAAGCTCACCAGTAATAAAATCAAGAAACAGTGCCTTCTTATTGATGTTTTTATAGAAGGAACACACATGAAACCAAATTCAGAAATCATAATATATGGTAGCATAAGGCTTCCAGGCTTATTTCACTGGTGTTAACTGAGAAACATGTATGTTGTTTCTACCAAGATTAGTGACAGCTACTGTGCCCTCAGGTGAATCATAGCCAGCTTGAGTGTGTTTGTCTCTCTTGCTTCCTTCTCTGCCAGTTCAATCAGCAAAGAATTTTTCAATAGCAATTAAATCTTATTTCAGATAATAAACCACTGACGAGTAAAGGCCAAGGAAATAGCTTCCAGAGTTTCATATAGCCTCCAGATGCTACCTCTGACAACGTATTTAATCAGTACATACCTCTGCCAGTGCTTAGTCATTCATAAAACCAATTTAGGACCTGTAGATTCAGACTTTAGGATACTGTGGAGCATATGGACCAATATGGGTTCTTCATATTATGCATATTTTTAAAAATTAACTTTCTATTGTTTTGTGCAGGACCACAGTTTTCATGCCTTTGGAGCACCTCTTCTAGCAGATGTATTTCAGAAGATGTTGCCCTACAATGTAAGTCCACAAAGGTACAAATAGCCCTGTTGCAAAAACAGAGAGAGGTTATTGCAAAGTTCAGATCTATAATAGCTGGCCAGTGTATGAGATGTATGTGTATTAGTTTATGTACCTTTGTGTTGCCATATGTATGTACCTTCATGAAAGAAAGAAACCCTACCATGGGGAGTGGTAAACACCACTTTATAGGTAATGCCAAATTTTCAGCAAGGATTTCACTTCAGAATAAGTAAGTACCTGTTTTTTGACGTTGTCTTTTTCTTCATTCAAGAAAAAAATTTCCCAAGCACCTTTAAGGATTGCTTTGTCTACCTACCACAAGCACACATGGGGCATTAAACTGGGAACAAACTAACTCAATTCCCCTTCAGCACGACAAGTGCAGGGGATTTCTCAATTTGCCCATCTGTGTTTGAATAAAGCACACTTGTGTTATAGTATATCTTCTTAAAAAGCAGTTTGTCTTCAGCTGAATTCAACAAGATGCAAAGAATATACTTTTTCCCTTTGAAGCTGGTTCCAGTGACTACCACCCCCCTGTAAAAAAAACCTCATGTGTAACTAGTTTTCTATTATAATTGTTTTTCTTCATATTCCAGCTTTCTCTCTTGGCCTGCCTTTTCTGCTAGATTAGAGAGCTTGCTGTTTTTCTTCTATTAGGCTGTATACGTGTATATAAACATTCCATATAACTGCATTTTCACAAGCAGTTTATCTTGAAATTCTTTGTTCACTACAAATCCTAAGATTTCTCAGAATCACCATTTTCCAGTTCCATTGGTAAAGACTGAATTCATTATTTCTCGATGGAGAAGTATGGCAGTTGGCATGGTTAATCATATTTTGTCTTAATGTGTCAGCTGTATTCAGCTTTTAAAATTATTATTCCATGTTTATTCATTCCTCTGCATTATTTGCTATTATACCAATTTTCCTCATCTGAAGATGTTGCTGCTTGTGATCATAGCAGCTTCATCCCTGTGAGAATTATCATTAGCTCAATGTCTTGTGAAAGATCATTGTGCATATAAGCATGCAGGAACTTGACAGCATTTGTTGGACTTTCAGAGAGCAATATGTCTGCCTTTTTTGACACATTAGATGTTACAACCCCAAATAAGCCATGTTAAAACTATGTGCAGCTTCTTCACTTATTTTCCACTTTGTGGTAAAGAGGTGGTGAGGTGCTGAGATTTTGAGGTATAGACAGCAACATATTATTGATATACTGTATTAAAAAACCTGGCCTTCCTAACTCTGCCTGAAAGATTTTATCTCTGCAATCTTCTCTGTGAAGCAATGATAGCAGTATTAGTAAGTTAACATACAGTATGTAACATTTCACTGGGCATGAGCTGAAATGTATCTAGAATAGAGGTTTTTGCTACTTCATCCACCAGTACTATGAGTAAAGCAAAACTTTTGCCTAGTTGAATGCACTCACAGGTGAATAAGTGAAGAAGTATGTGGACAGACGGAAGAAAAAACTTGCTAAAAGTGGTGTCCTCTTCTCTGTTGACCCCACTGGCTGCCATGTGGAGTCTCTCACAAATAAATGCACACCTACACACAGGGAGAATATAACGAGTGCGTGAGGTACCACAGGCTTCTCAGGAAGCCTATTTCAAGAGCCACACAGGCTCCTGAATATGCTGTTTAGTTCAGCTCTTCAAACACAACTTTTGAAAGACAGTATATTGCCTGTTCCGTACCTCTTGCAGAACTAAACTTTGAATCATTCTATGATTCACTCAGTGCAGAGATACTATGAATAGCTCCACCAATAATTCCAGAGAATCTGCAAAGCTAGCATGGTTTTTGACAGGTTTATGTTGATATACTTTTGTTTATGAATGGACTCAGTGCAGAAACAAGTCTATGGGTGTAAAATACAGGTACTGCCCAAAGGAGCAGTTCCAGACATACAAGCATGTCAATGGCTTTGGCTTGCAGCATACTGCAGTACTGTCTGCTGAAGTGTTAATAATGAAAGGTGAGCTGCATTGAGCCAAGCATGTGGTTAAAAGCACACCCGAGTACCATTTTACAGTCAGCTCTTCTGAACTTTTAGCCACAAAATGAAGGAATAAATCTCTGTCAAGAAAGATATCATGGCTACAATCAGGAAAAATGCACAGGATAGGGCTGAAGCAAGAGATGACTGGCTCATATTGAGAGTGGTGCAGCAAACATTTTTACCGTGCACAGGACTGCACATCCCTATATAGCCACTGAACTGGATGTAGCAACGAGACAGGCTGTTTAAGCAACACACAGTGAGGACAGCAATGAAAAAATCTTCCACTGACTGCACTAAATCTCCATGAATCACACTGGGGAGAATGTGTTTACATAATTATATGTATACATACAGTTTGCTTGCCAGATAATGCAGACTTTCAGAGAGGCATATGAGGCATGTGCTAACATTTACTAGAGATGAGGCAATTTAAATTCCTGTCCTTTACTAATCATTCAACTCCACTTGAAAAATAAAAAGTAACAGCTACACTTGAACAGTAATGTTACATGCTGGGAAGTGCTTTATTGTAGCTTGTAAAATTACCTTTGAGAGAGCAGAGTCTAAATGCAGACAATAACAGAGTCATGTATACTTTTATTTTGGAAAGCAGCTCTAAAAATGGCATCTTGCAGAGGTTTTCTGTTCGTTATCCCAAGCACTCCTGCTTAGCTTTGCTTAAGTGTCAAGTAAAAAAGATGTTTTCTTCACAGTTCCAAGCTCTGTAAACTCACCCTTATGACTGCTTTGACAGCAAGTCAACCTGTGTTGCTTCCTGCTAACATATCAGTGCCAATTCCACTGACCCTGTGGGAAAGCTGAATTATATGTAAGTGTAAACAGGCACAGAAATTTATGAAGCATCTTTTGTTTTTAACTCTGTCACTGGCCTGTGTCCAAAATCAATCTGGAGCCTAGATAAAAGAAGGAAGGTGTCACAGAAGAGGCTGTCATCACCAGTCAGCACAAAGAAAAGTCATGAGCAGTGCTCAGTGTCAAAGTGGAGAGGGGATGTAGAGGAACCAGGGATGAGGCAGGCCCCTATCTGAGCATGACAATGTCAGGCTGAAGCTGCAGTCACAAGATTGTGTCTGGAAGCGGAAAGACATGCTGAAGAAGACACAGCAAAATCACAAAGGAAACAATAGAAGATGAGAGGCAAGAATACCCTGGCAACCGGTAAAGAACTGCCCTCAACAGCTGAATTAGATACAACACTGTTTGCATCTCAGAGCCCAGTACAAAGGGAGGAGATATCAGAAGATAAGGTGATAGATATGGATGCTAATCCATGGTGTAAAAGAGGTGTTTGTGTGATCCCAAATAACTAGAGTACTGATGGATTATAATCAATTATTCAGATATCACCATAGCATGTTTCATTTATCCCGACTGTGATATGGTCTCTAGGACTACAGTGGGTGCAAAATAAAATAAAATAAACAATCTCCTCGGCAATGCCAGGAGCGCTCCATAGACAGTTTGGGACTAACTAGAGTTTTTTAGTTAGTCATTTAAGTTATCTAAAATGGGATAGGTCATCTAAGCCATTTAAACACGCCTCCATTGACTAAAACAAGTCTAGCATGATTACCCCAAAAGTGTATTGTCTATATTGTTGAAGCATATGTAACATCTCACCTACTGTGTGTTATGCCAGTTCAAAGCCTTGACTCAGCTTCCATTTAGACTCTTGGGCTATTCCTACATGAATAATATACACAGTGTCTGGGCCCATTAGCTGACCTGAGGACAATTGGCACAGAACAGTCCACATCCATATGATCAAACTCTCTTAGCTTGAAAACAGGATTGTCTATCCAAGTAGTTTTTGGCACATGCTAACTTTTAGATCAGGACTAGGAATTGTTTGGAAGAACACTAACTGGTTCGGGCCAAGTTCAAGTCAAGGACCATGCTAAAAATTCAACATTATGAACAATAACCTTCCAGTGTCCATTCCTGTTCCCTGCCACTGTTTACTTTGTTAGTATAGAAGAACTCTTGCAGTCTGAAACCCAGGCCACAGTTATTTTGAAACCCTGTCTTCTGAGATTCTGTGTCCCTTTCTCCTCTCAGCTCCCCCCTCCCTCTCATTTTCCCCTAGTCCCCCAGGACAGAAGTGTGGCAGTGCTCTTGGAGAAGGATTGTACTTGGCTCTTCATACTATTAGAATGGGCCACCCTAATGCTCATTTACTTTACATACAGCATGTCATGACCAGCTGTTTTAGTTGCAAATGTGCTTGATTTCCATGCCAAGTGCATTTACCCTTGGACAACACCTAGTCTTCAGTCATGCCAGTACTCACCTGCCACTTCCTGAGTTGTCAAATGACTACTCAAGCACTAAAAACCAAAGGTTCTTCAGACTTTTAAGTGTTAGCAGAATTCTTAAAATTAACAACAAACAATGCTTCCCTGTGGCTATGAAAAAGACAAGGAAAAACACTTTTCTGACCAGAAGGAAAGGCTCCATAATAAATTTCCTAGTTCCCCTTCACAGACTCTCTAAAGTTAATGAGGAGTCTGTTAGCACTCCTGAGAGAGTGAAGTTTGAGACACAGAGCAAGGCTGGAAGGACATCAGCAGCATTTAACAGGGTACTGTGGAGATTACTATGTCTGAAGATATGGCTTTCTTTTGTTGCAAGCTGTTTAAGAAGTCTGTGTCATCTTCCAGTCTTCATCTTTCACAACATTTCACCAATGTCAGATGTAAAAACAAAAAACCCAGGCAACTAAACAAATAAAGCCCAAGCACAATTATAAATACATACACTACACTCCCCCCGCCCCCCC
>NW_010266472.1:25169-27438 GCF_000690775.1 Eurypyga helias
CCCCCCCCCCCAAAAAAAAACCAAACCAAAACACAAAACTCCAAGAAAATAAACAAATAAAAAACCCACGGAACAGCAAAACAAAAGATAAAAACCCCAATCGACCCTTCCCCAACTCTCCAGACAATGGAAACATAGGAGACACAGGACTCTTCTGTACTATTTTACAGGTCATGTTATTTGAAAATGAATTGCTTATACTTTCATTTCTCTATTTAAATAATGAAAAACATGATTGATGTTATAAGAAAATATTTCTGTATTTCTGATTTTCATGGGGTTTACTTAATAATCAAATTAACAGAGCAATTTTCAAGGCAAGTGGCAAAAAAGTAAGTGAAAATATGTTGTTTTGTTGTTTTCCTTTTTTTCTGTTTAAATCAAGTGACAACTGAGTCCTGATAAACTGAACAACATCACTTAGCAGCATGCACAATAAGCTGAAAGCTTTTAATTAGACTCTTACTCAGTAGGGGTGAAAATGTAATTTAAAAGACTCAGGGCAAAAGTTGAATTGTTAGTTTTATATTTTAGCACAACAAAGCTACAATTAGACTAAATTAGTTAACAGCTTATTCATTAGCTTTCAATCGAAATTTGCATGCACACTGACTCCATGTTATTGTTTGCAGCGAAGTATATATCTAGTTCAAAATACTAATGTATAACAGTTTAAACAATAGATGTAGAGGTTACTTGTAGAGCTGGCTATGTTAGGAAGTGAAGGATTCATGTGTTCAAGCCATGACCCACTCACCAGGTCAGAAAGGAAATTAATTTCTGTATTCATAAAGACATCACACTAGCTACGTTACATTTCTTAGAACAGTGATAGAGAACCACTCACTTTCTGTCAGAGGAATACCAGCCATAGTAAACCTAAGCATGCAATATTTCCACTTTTCTTCAGTGTTCTTTCTATTTTGTAATTTCCACCTAAAATGGCACCTTTTTAAATAAGGAAAGTATCAGCAAGAAAGACCAAAAGTATGAGAAGGAACACCAAATATGATCCCCCACTGCAGCAGTACATAACAAAATCATCACTCTTGGCAAATATAAGACAAAGGTAACACGGTATCATAATTATTTGCATCCTAGGTAAGAAAATCTTATCTAATCACTAAAGTCAGAGGCAAAGCTCCCTTTGATTTTACTGAGGCCAGGGTTATAACCTCAGTAAATGAGAGTCATGGTTTAACCTCAGCTAGCAGTAAGTACCATGCAGCTGCTCGCTGCCCCACACCCCCCAAGTGGAGGAGGAGAGTCAGAGGAAAAGACAAGGAAGCTCGTAAAGTTGAGATAAGAACTATTTAATAATTGAATACAAATGAAAATTATAGGGATACTGCTAATATTAAAAATACTACTAATAATAAATGAAATAATAGGAAATAGAACATATGCTACAATTGCTCACGACCTGCTGTCCAACACACAGCCAGGTCCTGAGTAGCGAGAGTCAGAGCCTGAGAGACTCAGAGCTGGAGCCCCAGGGTGACAACATGACTGGGAAAAAACCAGCCTCCCCAGCCGACTAACTAATGAACCCACCTTACCCCTAACAACCCACCAAGAGCTAACAGAACAGCGAAGGAACTAGCTAAGAAGCTAGCAAAAGGCTCAACAACCCCCCCATGGCCACTTCCCCGCCTAAGTACTGGGCAAGTGTACTGGGCATGGCAGTACCATGGAATGAAACACTACTTTGGCCAGCGTTCCGAATTGTGGAGAAAATTAACTCTTTCCTGCCTGAAACCAGCACAATGAGGAACAAACGTCAGCTCCTGGGATGGATCCCTCACATGTTCCACTGGCTTTTCAGACTTCCCCAAGCATGAAAAGATAAGTTTGATACTACTGTGCTATACATCAGACTTCAATACCATGCAAAATCACTGATCAGGCATCACTGTGGCCTTCCAGTACTGCTAGCAAAGGGTAGGTCTCATTCCTGTTGCAACTAGTAACTGCTTGGTACGTGTAAGCAACAGAGCTTTAGACTAGCAGTGTTTCCTGGAATAAAAGAAAGTAATAGGGGAAAAAATACAGTGCCAACAAATTTTGGGGGAAAGAAAAAAAAGAGAAGCAAAACCAACCAATTCAGTTTGGCTACTTATACTGGTAAGGGCTCAGAGGAAAGTTAAGCAGCTCTTTCTTAAGTCTCACTCAGAGAAAACAATCCTGAGGAATGCGGAAAGGACAGTGAGATGTAGTTTTTTGATAGTGCTGATAGTTTCTTTCTTTTTATCATAGAATCACAGAATGG
>NW_010266473.1:0-8261 GCF_000690775.1 Eurypyga helias
TCCAACCCAAACCATTCTGTTATTCAATGAATTCCACAGCACACATTTTGTCATCCAGTGGTACCCATGTGAGCCCAATCTCTCTTTTGCTGAATACTTGTGTGGCAGATTTCCTGGATACTTTGGATTACAAAATTGATGGAGCCTAAAAAAAAAAGGCTTCAGGGAGAGAAAGGGGATGAATGAACCTTCATTTTGAATTCCCTTACTTTTAAGTTTGATGTCATCAAGAATTACAGTTATTCTGGAAGAGTTATGAACACCCTATTTTAATTCAGATGAGCTAAAGTAAACACATCTTTAAGACAGAAGGGATGGGCAATACATTTGTCTCTTGTACATTCACTAGCTAGTGTTTGGTCTCTTATCTTAAAATTGGCTCTTTTATAGCATTGTACTAGGGAAATGCTCATGGTATGATTATGATACTGAATATAATATGCTGGTAGCTTTGTGGAAGTCAAAGATCTAATAATATTTTCAATATCTTATGGCATAAATGTTCCGACATGTGTGCCTTCTCAGTTAAAAGTTTATTCGTATTAAAGAGGATGTGAAAGGGAATGGTAGCGATTTCTAAGTATCTTTTTGTGTGAAAATTCTTGCTGCAGAGAAAATTACTGTTGTTCGTGAAAAGAAGTGTTCACATGTGAGGTTATTTAAGAGTAGGCTGTTGCTGTGTAAATCCATACAAAGACTTGCCGTTTAGTCAAACTCGAACCATTGTTGCGCACATCAAACCTATGCCAGTTGCTGCATTGTCAGCATCTCCAGCAATTAAGCGATCACTTTGCCACTGCTTGAGTTTAAAAGAACTCTCCATAAAGATTATCATTATATTGTGGGTAAACCACCTTTTAATCTCCGTTTTTAAAAAGGAAAACTACATAAACACGTTATATAGTTTTTAGGGAACTACTGAGACTTGGTTCATCACCACATCCTTCTCATTTCAAACAATTAGAAGGGCCCTGAGATCAGCAGGGATAGGGCTTGGTGAACCTGGAGTAGCATGGTGGTGGGTAAGTCCAGGACACTTTCTAGGGCTGTAATTCAGCTGTATGATATGTTTTGAGAATTTGGCTCCAAACACATGAGAGAATATGGCACGCAGAACACTCGCAGGTTATAGTGTAGCAGCAGTATATGGTTGCTGTGTAGGTGGTCATTAGCTCAAGCAAAATTCAACCACAGTGGTCATTTTTTATATGTCCTCTATGGACTGGAATAAAATTCTCAAACCACCTAATTTCAGATGCTTGGTAATTACCAAATCATTATTTCAGTCACTGCCTACGCTCCTGCTTTGGGCCCAGCCTTTGTCTTTGCAGATTTTGTAGTGAATTTGGAAGATGTCAAATGTTCAGCTGTACAGTCTCTGTAAGTCCTCACATTTGTCACAGAAAAAACTGCTGTAGGAGTTTCCCTACTTTTTCCATTCAGCCTTTCTCGGAGGCAATCCCAGGTGTGAAGGATCACTGTTAGGAATGAAAGAACATTCTCAACATTCATTAAATATTTCTGGCCCTTTTGCTGAGATTCCCAGGCATGATGGTGCACGTGACACGGTCTTTTAGTCTGCAGATGGTAATTCATTTCAGATGGGTCAGTAAAGGTTGTTAACAAATAACACCGATACTTAATGCTTCTATCGTACCTCTCACAGGAGGGGTGTGCTAAAAACAGCCTGTGGATGCTAGATTGAAGGTATGCCAGCCAGGCAATGGCTTCAGACACCAGAAGGGTGTTCACACAATGTATGTCTGGACTTGAGGAGCCAGTGGAAGTTTCCTTCCTAAGAAACGGTGAAAGATTGGCGCCTCCAGGGTAAACGGTTCAACTTGGTAACGGGGGAGGGAGTCTTGCTTTGCACCATCTGTAAAGGAGCAGAGGGAGTCAAGGCTCACCAGCCTCTCTGAATTTTGGTCTCTGGGGTTAAAGGAACTAGAGTGCAGCTGCCATAAGCATTTAAATCTGGGGCTAAACCCTTCCCTTTCCTGACTGCTCTTATCAGGATGAATTGAGGTAGTGTCCAGTACATCCTCTGCCAAGGGGGATTTGTTCTGCAAAGTCAGAGCACCCTGAGGAGGAACAGGTATGCATTGCAGAGGCTTCTTTAAACAGAAACAATCTCTGTCTTCAGCTGCCAGTTCTTACTGACATCAGCGTAAGGGCTAGCTGGTTACAGGGGTGAACACGTATGTACCTTGATCAGCAAGCCAAGGTCCCTCAGGGCTATAGGAGAGAAAAAAAATAGCCCACTCTCTGTGCTATCTGTTCAAGGCAGCTCCCTGATTTCATCATCTGCTTTTATTCCTCCTACAGTGCTCCCTCTTTCCCGCTCTGCTATTTGTCATCTTCCTGGTTGGCTTTTTTTCCTCCCTTTTCTACTTCTTTTTACATGTTCCTTCATCCTCCTTCCTGTTTTCTTTTCCTCCTTGTCTCTACAGCTGACATTTACCTTTCTAGCTGGTCTTCTGTACTGCTAATTCTGCCTGCTCCATCCTCCAAGTTCCCTTTCTGTCACGTCTCACTCTTCTCTTGCTTGCTTTTCACCTTTGCTGATGCTCTCTCTTTTAGGAGTTGCTTTAAAGCGTTAAAATTTGGCCAGAGGTTGAGTTTCCTATTTTTGTGTCATGCAGGTGGCAGGCTTCCAGCGGAAATAGTGCCAAAGGAAGAGCAGCAGCCCAGAGGAGATTTCACACTTTACAGCAATATTTAAAGCATTCTGAATCTTATTAGGGGATATGGCTGAAAGTCACATAGCTTCCTGGTCCTACGTGGCATTTTTTAAAAGCTGTCAGAGCAAAAAAAATGAAATAGTGGAACTAAAGCCCCTAAGCAAGTTCCAGCTTCAGTGCAGCACTCCGGCGTAGTGTCAGTCAGCACGCAAACACCTACTGCAACGGCTGGATTCACAAGTGCCATAAGCCACCTTTGGATCAAAAGTGCCATTCAATTTTTCTTACTGTAAATCTCTTTTATACATTCCTCCAGATTTACTGAGATAGGAATTTGACATACAGGCATTATCTCTGACAAATGAAGGGGGAAGGGTGAACGTGTAGTACGGTGACATCAGGAGGAAAAAAGGATATTGCAGATGTACTGTTTTTTTCAGCTGTAGTAAGAGTGGTGAATGAACAAACCAACCTTCTGTCAGAAAAAAAAAAAACCATACAAAGATGATGACTCCTTAAGAAGAATGCCTTCACTGTATAATAAAAAGCATATTTCACTGCTCATAGCTAAACATGCACACACACAGACACAGGTACATAAATAGTCACAACAGTTGCAAGTTGAACCTTGCAATGACCTGATATGAAATACCTTTAAAGTTCATTATGAAACACTCTGAGGTGAGAGATGTCCATGAGAAACCTTACGAGTCCCCTTTTCCCAATTCCCACACTATTCTAGGTAAGGAGGGAAAGATGGATTTGGCTTGGAATCACTGCCTTTGTCTCTGTTTTGTGAAAGACCATATCCTTCATGATATAATCCATGTCACTATATCTTCAGCCTTCAGCCCCAGTGTAACACTTTCCAGTTTTCCTTTATTGACTCCTTTTAATTAAGCGAATATAAAACACAGTATCTAACAAGAAGAAGGAACAAACAAAGCACAGGGATCAGATGCAGCTAATAGAACACATCGCCGTGTGGGGTCAGAATCAAGGCGGTGCAAGGAAGCCTCTCCCCTGAGGAGAAGGCAATTTCCTTGTCACTGCGCTAAGGTTGTTGCAATGCCAGCATCCCTAAATAACCACGCACCGCATCTTACCACCCCTTCGTCCCTCTCCCTGTCCTTTTGGCTGGACTTGTATTGCTGCCAAGCGTAGGGCTGCGCTGCGTAGATACTCAATATTTGGTAGAAGCTCTTTGCAGAGTTTCTTTTTTAAAATAAATAGAGAAATGAGAGAGAAGGAGTAACAAAGTTCTTTAATTAACGTGGAGCGTACCCTCAGGCTTTGCCTGTAGGTTCAGAGCACTGTCTGCAGCGAGCCCATTACGCTGACAGGTGGGCTGGGGCTGGTGGAAACAGAGATGTCCCAGAGGAACCTGTCAGTCAACATGGATTGGTGTTGATTCCTCCTGTTAGGTAATTGCTCACGTAGAAGACTCTCCAAATTGTTCAGGATTCAGGAAGAACTGTTCAAATAAAAGACTATGTAATCTTGCACCGCTGCTACTTTTAAATTATTAAGACCCTAAAAAAAAAAAAAAGCCCTGGTAAAAATACTGCAATTCTCGAGATGATCATCACAGATCACCATCACTGGGAGCTGAACACTGAGGTCAGACAACTTCTTGACGAAGCAGCTGCACCGCACGGTCTGACGGGTGCTGTCGAGCCTGCAAATGACCAGGGAAGCTGCAGGGCTAACACTGCAAAGGCACACCGCTGATGCAAAGGCTCTGCTCTCCAGCTAAGCTGCTGCTCTCCGGCTGCTAGAAAGGAAATGTAGTTACACAAAAGGGAGTTTGAAAAATGACAAATTTTGCTACTTAATTCTGCACTGGAGTTATCATCATCTCTAGCCATTACGTGCATTTGACTAACCTTCAGAACGCTCTCGTACAGCCTTACAAAGAAATCTTCAAAGAAAGGCTGGGATCAAGGCAGTGTAAGCACAAGCTTTAAGTCAGCTTTGCGTGACAGCTTCTGATTTATGCTTTCAAACGAACGCACAGATCTCTGCCTCAGTTTGTTAGTTACCACTTGCAAAATACATAAGGACATGCAGTGCCTTAATATACCTCTCCCAGAAGAATAAAATCATTATACATACTCTGTTAAATTAGATGGTTCAGAGAAGAATTACATTTTCCTGAAGACTGGATTTATGAAAAGACTATCTAGGAGCTTCTATGTCTAATTAATTGCAAATTCTGTAGCATTCTGGACAACTTTAATGTCCAAATGTGTTCTCAGTAAGTCCATTTAACTACTACCCTTTTCATAGAAACATTGATAAATATTGCTAAGAATGAAGCATTGAATGTCTTTTTTATGATACCAGTAGAACATACAGTAAAGCCTTTACCATTTCCCTTATCCTTGGGGAAGTACTTAAGCAGATAAAGTAATTAATAACATGAGTTCCTAGCTTACATGGTAACAACAGAGTATTTATTAGCTGCACATGTACAAAGATTTCAAATAAATTCTGTAGTTCTATCTGTAGTTCATTTCTTTGAAAGAAAAAAAATGCTATAATTGGATTTATTTGTTGAGAAAAAGCTATTTCACAGTTAAGAAGGCAGACAAGTAGCAGACTCTTTAGCCATGCCTCTCATTAACATGCAGTAAAATGTGCTAGGTACTCTGCTTGGGTTAAGAACGTACCTCATGCAGGCTGTTTGCCTGGACACTTTACTCCAGACAAGAATCTGTCCTCGTGTAACTAGGAGATAACAAACTGTATAGCAGATGTAGGAAAAGAGCACCTCAACAAGACAGTAGCAGGAAATGATTGACTCTGTGTTCATTTGGTAATCTCAGGAGGTCAGATACAAGAGAGATCGTAATGCTTCTAAG
The DNA here is from genome assembly GCF_000690775.1 of Eurypyga helias. Taxonomy (NCBI): domain Eukaryota; kingdom Metazoa; phylum Chordata; class Aves; order Eurypygiformes; family Eurypygidae; genus Eurypyga; species Eurypyga helias. Next base: position 5,546 of record NW_010266473.1, read on the forward strand.
TCTAAAAAGTGCAGATATTCTAAGAGCTGTGTTCTGTCTTCTTAGGAGCCTGCCTGGGACGCTAGCCAGAATAGCACAGCAATAGCACCTGACAGATAAAATTAAAGCATGAATCTCTCTGGTCTGCCAAACAGCTTTGTTGAAGTTGTAGCTTTAAGATAGATTACAGTTTATAATTTGATGGCATGTCCAAAAGCTAAATATCACATAATTTCAAAGAGTGTTGTGGGAAGGTCGTGTATTTGTGCTGGGGTACAATCTTGGCTTCATGGGATGAGAATTGAGAGATGGGAGTTCAAAATCATAGTGGTTTCTATTGTTTAAATTTAAATGAAATACTAGCTGGGTATTTGCCAGGATAAGGTATCATTCAGACAGAGCAGAACACTCAGGTATATCGAGAGAGCTCTTTGGATTAGTCTAAAAGAACAAAGGGCATTGTAACACTCTTGCAAGGCAGGGAAAATGTGGAATGCTTCAAAACAAGCATTCAAACTAGCATTGGTAATAATTTCAATGGAATTTGGAATATGGAATTCTTGATGTTTGAAACCTTTTTCTTAGATTTGAGGAAGAAGGCAGGCAGACTAGACGTGGAAGAAAGCCTACTATAGGGTAGCAGGTATTATTTTCATTAATGCTAGCGTTATTGATAGGCTAATCTTCCACAACAATTCTACTTAATCTATAATCTTGGAAGCTATAGAACTGATTGGGTACCTCAGTAAATATCATCCTTCCAAATTTCATTTTAGATGCTGTAGCAGTCAAAGGATGATATAGCTTCAAAGAGCAATACAACATAGTTCGAAGTTCAATTTATCATGCTGGTAATGGACCAACCACTGGGATTTTTTAGTTGGCTGAGACAAGGGATGGACATACAGAAGTCTTCAATCATCACATTACCTTGATGCATGACTAATTGGTCATCTGCATACAGGGTTAGGTAAACTAAACACTTTGTAATTGACACCAAACTGCTTTATCAACACCAATAAAAAAGACTAATGCAGTCCAAGAGTTTTTCTCTCTCAGCCTACATATGCAGCAGATTTGTATCTCTTAACAAGTGCTGTAATGTATAGATCAAAGGATAAAAGAGTATAGATATAAAACAGACTATTTAATTTATAATTCAAAGCATTCTTACATTTGAGATATCAACTTAGAGAAGTAAAATAGCTAGCAGACTTCCGTGCAAGAATATGCATTTACTTGTAGCCTGTTTGGTAGTGTCCATTCAGGACCTGACATTCAGTTCATCAGTTGCAGATATGACCAAATCTGTGAGAAAGGGATCTAGGTTTTGGTGTGAGTAGCCATCACTAGATGCAGTTCATATCTTGTCTGGGAGTACTTTCAGTTAAATTAGTGATACACGTTCTCAATAATGACTCCAATTTAACATTGACCTTTGGCCCATATTTTTTTAAAAAGGTTTTTACATATGAACATTTAACGAGAAAACCCAGGAAGAAACCCACAAGGAGACACAAGAACAGCAGCATAATATCTGCCATGAACCGAAGAATCTTGGCTCTGATGAAAACATTATCTGAAGTTTTGAGACAGTCATCAGTAGGTACCGGTTGCTTTGTGCTGCCACATGGCAATGCAAAGCAAACAAAATATAGTTATAAGCTAGGCCAGGTCTACAGCTGCTTTGCATTACTGGGGGAACTAGCACCCGCCAAAGAGACCTTATGAGCCTGATCATTAATTGACTAGCAGTCAGGCACAGAGATCCTTTACTGGAGTGGCACTGGGGACCGGGTGGTAATTGTGCATGCTGTCAGGGAGAGCTATTAACAGATGAGGCCGGTGTCCCCGACTGATTTTGCCCAATTAAACCAAAGCATGTAAATCAGGGAGTGAGGAAGGATGACGCTTGGCTTTATTTCCAGTGTTACACATCGAGGTATAGATCTGCACCTACTTATCACCTACAGCAGTTTCTATACCAGTCGTTAATAACACACTGTCAAGGTATGTCCTCCAGCTGAAGCCCACATGTGAGATTTCAGGAGCTTTAACTCTACAGAAAGTTTGAATGCTCTTGTGTTTTTGCATTGTTGCACAGAGATAAAAGACTGACAAATGGTAAATTTCTAAAGTGACTGGGGATTTTTTGTTGTTTTAATTTGTAAGTTGAGAATTAATTGAAACTTTTAATCTGTAAATTGTCACAAAAAAGTGGTGTACCCAAAGCATAGGTGATGCATCCTACGAAATCCATATCCTAGGTGATGCGTCCTACAGTCCGTTTGAAAGGATCTTGAAACTTTGATGTGTACAAAGCAAAGAAGATCGAACCATTCACTCAGATCTCAATACGAAGACACATACCACAAACACGCGAGTACTCTATGTTCCTTACAGTACATGCAAGCTCTGGAAATCTGACCAAAAAAAAATCACCTATGGTGATGATATTACAGATTATATAAGCTTTCTCTGATGTTCAGAAGGTGTGGAAAGGCATAGTCAGGATGATCTCTCACAGCGTGCTGCCACTTCAGTTTGAAGTACTCAGTAAAGCGCTTGGAAGAATTATTTCTGGCCAGTTGAATCATAGTTTCTTAGATGTGCTGATGAATGGTGTCTGCACAAAACCTCCAAGTTCAGAAGCAACCGTGAAATGTCTGTTTCCAGTGCTATCAAAGATGGGAAGTATTGTGAAGCTAATGTTACCTGCATAAAGATGAACAGCAGG
>NW_010266473.1:8292-39607 GCF_000690775.1 Eurypyga helias
TCTGAGCGTGCTGCAGCTGTACCTGGACAGTGGGAAAGCCAGGGAGTTAAAAGCAAGAGACAGTCAGTTCCAGAAGATGGTCTGGGTGAAATTTTTCTTTTATTGTCTGCTGTTTTATTTCATTTTTAATTGGCGAGGAAGAGGGGTCATATTCTGATACCAGGAGCCTTCCAAAAGTCAAGAAATGTCATATACAAAGTAAGTCAGGGTATTTTTTTTATTATTTTCTTGGAAAAACTATCAGCTACTAAGTCACTTTATTAGATACACATTTATTTTAAGAAGCAACTGAACATTATACTGAGGGCAACAAACTGTAATAGCTGTTGTGTTTGTTGTATTTTTTTTTTGTATTGCACATGAAATATTTTGCACAGGCAAACGTGACTGCATAGTCACTTTCTTTGTGTTTGAAATAAAAAAGAGATGGGAAGGGTCAGAGCATTTGTCAAAACTAGTGATACACCATGTTTTTCAGCTGTATTGGGGTAGCTGCATTGCTGTACTGGGGGGAAAAACATGCTTCAGCTGGAAAGCCCAGATACATTTCTCCAGGATACCAGTAAACCCTGCAAAAGTTTGAATTGAAGTTCCCATAGGAAGATAAAATTATGCTTTCAGAAAAAGTTATTCCTACTAGCTTTTATGTATCCAGAGACTTGCAGTTGCTGTAGCTTCTTGGTACTTCAATCAAATGAGCTGTTAGATACCTCCTTTTTAAAGATTTTGTTGGGTTTTTTTTTTTTTTGGAGGCTGCACTTGCAATACCTAAATCATGGCAGCATTCTCCTTTATGCCAGCCTGGCTTCCAGCTTAACTGGCATCTGTGCACTGGAGCTTAGTATTCAGTACTCTGCTGGTATCCCAGCGAGGGGCCTTCTCTTGGTAGTTACTGCCTGAACTGAATCTCAGCCTTTATTTCAAGAGAGCATTATGTGTTTGCACTGGAATCAACAGTGGGTGCAAGTTCTTTCTTGTTTAAACCTGCTCCCAGGCTGTTTACATTTGTTCCTAACTCAGCCTTGGACTAAGATTTTGAGTTCTTGTCCATCTGTCACTGTAAATCTTTAGTGACTCTGCTTAAATCCAAGCATTTGCTCTGGATTTTGGAGAGTTTTCAATGGATGAAGACTTTTCGGTTTTGTCTTGTTTGGGTTTTTTCCCTTTTCCACATGGGAAATAAAATAAGCAGATGGAATCTCAAGTCAAGAACAACCGCAGGGAAGAGGTTTTCTGTGGGTGTGCAAAAACAAGCTAGAGGACAATTTGTAATTTATTGCTGCACTGCTGAGTCTGAAGTAATTGTGTCACTTCCGAGCAGGCTGGGAAGGCAGGGTGAAAGCACACATTAACATGGGAACATTGCTAGAAAAAAGTGCGATGTCAAACTGGCTAGTTCCCACAAAAAAATTGCTGATGTGGAAATAATAGAAAAATTATTATTTTTCTGTATGATGTTATACTATGTGTGGATTAAGTTGTATTAAGAATAAATTTACAGCTTTTCTAGGTAGAAACCTGTGGTAGCGGATGTGAACACAACGTTAAGAAGGATTTGTTTATTGCCAGCCGAAGTATTCTGACATAATTATAGCACTCCATGGTCTTTCTTAATGGATAGTGTTAATTTTGGAGCCTATCTGCGTTTGCAGAAATTACTCACTGCATTAATAGGTGCCAGCTGTGAGATAAGCCACTGACAGCTTTGTAAAAATACTGTTGTTCTTTCACACTGACTTCATGTAAACCTAATCATTGCACGGTTTTGCATATGTTGCCGACAGCTAAAAAGAAATCCACTGCTTCACTTGACTATTGTAAATATTTAACTGATGAAGTATAACATGTTCTCTGGCTTGCTCTTGTTTTATGCCAGAAGAAATAATAATTTAAAAATAATCATTTAAAAATAATAATTCTTTTATGATACATTTGTTTAAGGAAAATAAAATACAGCAGAGTGTCTTTCACTAATTCTGCAGCCTCATGGGGAATTTCTCCCGGAACTTTTTTATATGTAAAACCACCTGAAGAAAAATTTTAATGCCAGTACTTCTGAAGAGCAAAAGATGACTGTTCTTGCAGTTTCACGATGACTTTATGCAAGCTAATTGGAGGCTGCACCCCCAGGGGATGCTCCCCTTCTCTGCCTGGGGGTCCATCCCTGCCTGCCCCCTGCCTTGGTGGCGGTAGGGACAGAGCAGGGCATGGTGGGCTGGATCAGCTCGCCAGGCCGACTGTGACCACTCTGCTGGGTTTTCTGCAGAGGTCATTTTCTCTGCTCCGATGTGTGAGCTGGTTCGGCTCAGCCCACAGCTCTTTGATTGGAAGCAATTGTAACCAGAGGCAAGGAGGACAGAGCTGGACGGTTCTTTCTAGGCAGCAGCGAGTCAGGCTTCATTGCACACATCACAAGTCAGCGATATAAAAATAGATAACCTGAGCAGTAAGATGGCATTGGAGGTTGCCATGAAAATCACTCAAAAAAGAAACCGTCCGCACGTCCAAATGGACATGAATCTGACCTATGGTCCAAAGACAGAAAAGCCTCCAAACAGGCAACTTAACTGGGAAGCAAAAAGCTCTTTGTAGCTTATCACTTATTTAACAGCAGATGTCTAAGTGGTGCTTGACAGACACTGCACTTGATTCCTGGCACTCACAGCCTAAACCCTTGCGAGACAGAGGCCAGCCAACATAAAGGGGTTGAGGTCCGGAAGGATCAGGCCCTATATTAAATAATTAAACATGACAGTGAGAGAGCTGACCCAGACAGAGACTAGACACATCTACATTATCTTACAAGAATAAAGCTACTGTCTCGCAGCTTGCTGACGTGAGAAGCTAACGCCCTGCTTTCCCAGGGTTAATCCTGGGCATATGGCCCCACCTTTCCCCATTTTATTGCCTCCGGCGCTGTCTGACCCATGGGTGAGCCAGGTCAGCTCACTAAGCTAGCTTTCTGCCAGCTCAGCCAGCAGATCCAACAAACTGTGGGGCCATGTGAGCAGTAACAAGACAGCAGGAAAAATTGGCAGAGTGGAAACCATCGTTCCGGGGGCAGCCAGGCATCCCAGTGTCTCAGCTGTAATGGGAGTCCTCCCACCAATACTCCAGAGCTCTAAGGAATTGCATTTGGTTTATAGCACTAGTGACAGCAAACCTGTGTCTGGTTATTTTTTTACTTTAAAAAATCACAGGGTCACAGGATAATTCAGGTCAGAAGGGATCTCGGGAGGTATCTAGTCCAATCTCCTGCTCAAAGCAGGGTCAGCTTTGAAGTCAGACTGGGTTGCTCAGGGCTTTGTCCTTTCTTGCCTTGAAAAATCATCCTCTTTATTTGAGAAGCAGCACAGTTTATATAAAGTTTGTTATATTTTCCAGGGGAAATGCCTTTGCTCTGTCACAAGGACATCTAACGTAGCTTGAGCAGAGAACAGAACCATTGTCCTCCCGTTTGGGCGGCTCCGGCGTAGGCAGAAGGGCACTCTGCCAGTGCCTCCGTTCAAACCGCGCACTGGCACACTCACAGCCTTCTCTCTTGGGAGGCACCATTTCTTAGGAACCATTTCATAGAGTCCACTGGGAGAGTTATGAACTCCCACCCTGGGAACTGTGGCTTTCCCCCAGCCATTTCAGTCCGAATGGGGCACATGAGCGAAGCCTCCTTCCAGCTCACCCTGTTTAACCGGGAGCGATGTCTCCCTCACCTCAGAGGCGGACAGCGGGCTCAGCCGACGTGTACCCATGGCACAGAAGTTTTTCTTGGGGAAGTGTCAGATGAACCTGCAGGGAGGATAACCCTTCATCCCAGCACAGCTGGATCTGGAAAAGGGCATCTTTCCATAGCCTGGGACACACATGACACAGCTGTGTTTTCTTCCTTAAAATAAAATTAAGATTTTTTGTAAAAAAGGAAGCTACTGAAGGAGAATGCTATGTGGGTAGCAAAGTCAGCTACCCAATAGTTAGAAGATGCCAGCTGACTATACGACCTTGACTTGGTCCCCCATGCAAGGTGTATTTTGCAGTATCGGCACGTATTGTTCCTCCACGGGATCTCTGTCTGGTTCAGTGCAGAATACAGATGAAAAAGGAGTAATAAGGGGGTCTTAAACTTGCCACTTTCCAACATTCAAAAGCTTCACCTTGGACCTTATATCTCAATTAATATTCCTGTAATGTAGAGGGTTACATGCATTATGCATGATGTGTGTAAACACACCTGTATACACTTTGCATCAGGCTCTCACCTGAAAGAAAAGTTAAAATGTCTTTAAAAAGACTGAAAAATAGATTTATAATAATGAGATTTGATTTTATCTCCTTTTACAATTAATGTTAACTTTGGACTTACAAGGTCATGTTAAACAATTTATACTGGAAGTAGTAAATCAGCTTATCACAGCAAATGTAAAACAAATATGACTGAGTTTGGATGTGACCGTGTGAACAGTCACATAGGGAGAAAATCCAGGCAGCTGCTTCCCAATAACCATTAATCCTCCCAGAGGCGAAAAGACAAGAGGATGGCCTAAGGCCTCTAAGAGCCAGACCCGGTGCATTTCAGGAGAAGCAATGCGAGGAAGCAGGGATGAGGCAGAAAGCTGAGGGGAGAATCACATACAGTGGCACCATTTGGTACTAATGCTGCCTTTTTTCCAACACTTTTAATTCTTTCATCTTTTTTTTTTTCAATCTCTTTCCCCACCCCCGCTCCTTCCAGAGTCTGAAGTAAGTTCCAGAACACAATATGTGCAGAACATCTACCACATTAAAATTTTTAGCTGTTTATGAAACAGAGCTATTTTCAGGTACATTTTTTTATCCTCCAGTGATTCTTGGGAAAGGCTAAGAAATCTGTAGAATGGGCTTAAAGGTGAGAAATCTCTGCTGTTTACTGAGATCAGCAGTCCCATTGTCTAGCCCTCTGGCCCTTTACTGCCTTTGTGGATGACATACGGGGTGCTGATATATTGGCTTTTATTTGGTCTCCGAATTCCTGTTAAGAAAATGGGGGAATTGTAACATGTTGGTAGCAAGATACATTGGATGAAAAGGTACAGTGTTAAGATGAACAGGAGGTTTCCCATTGATCAGGATTTACACCACTGTTTTTAAAAAATACGTCCATTTCTAAATGTCCATACCACAGAAAGGCCAAAAGGTGCCTGCATTTAATCAGAAAATCACACGCACACACAAAAGAAAAATTGCAAAATGTGCAAACCCTTCTGACATAAATAAGATGTCTTTAAAGATACTTTTAAAATTCAGATAAAGTGTTTGTCAATTAAGAGCATTAACTGGGGACACAGTCATCCTAACTGGCATATGCATTCATCCACGGACATAGCCTGAAGGGGTGGTGATCAATTATTCAGCAAGGCATTTTATGCTGCCTCCACCTTTCATAGCACATCATCTGCTAGATTGTGATCAGCAGCAAATATCTGAACAGCAGCAAATGAAGAAACAATTAATGTTTCTTGATTGAAGCTAAGTGAGATTTTAATTTCCTCAGTAAAACCTCTCCTCAGTCATTACATTGTAGCAGATGCTTGAGTCCGGCTCTTTCTGTTCTCCGAAAAGAGCTGAGGTGGTGGTTTTCCATTCTCCAAATATCCCATATGCTGTAGTGTTCAAACCCCTCAGAATTCTGCCTCTTCCATTACATTTATTGTCACCTCCTCCTCCTCTGGATCTTTGCTGTTGGTCCAGGAGCACATTGATAGAGAACAGCTCTCCCTCAGTGGTTTTCCAGTTTTGAAGCTGCCTAAGACTGCAGGCAGAAATGTTGCTCCAGCTAAAGCTGATGGAGGTAAAGAGGTCATTGCCCCCCATGCTCATCAGTTTCTTCCTCATCCTCCCCATCTACCTCCATCTCAGTTCTCTTGGGCCAGCCCAAAGCAAACTATCCCACCAAAAACCTGTTCTTTTTCGTTTGGATCTGGGAGCTGATTCACTATGGAGTTGCATAATTCCTCGGCGTGACGCAAGGAGGAGCACAGGGACACACGTGGGAGTGGGGACATGAAGGCAGAAAGACTGTCGTCTCTGGTGGCAGCCCACAGTTCTACCAGATTAAGTGCAGCGTGAACCACTCTTGCAGAAGAACATGTTGACCACAGTCTCTCTGCTGGGGAAAACAAGAGTTTTATAACGTAACGTAATTCCCACTTATTTTGGCTTTTTTAGTTTTGCCTTTCATTGGCTTGCCCCTCTCAGGACCAGGAGTCACAGTTTATGAACTTCAGAAATAAGATATATGTACAAATTCATTCAAACCAAGGTTTGGCTTTTTTCTTAAACTGGCACCAACACATGCCTGGATGAATCCATGCAGGTCTCTTTCCATATTCACTTTCTTATTTTCTAAGTTAACCTCTACTTCACACCCCTGCCTTTTAGCATCAGGTAGGGTCTACATATTTTTTATGTGTAGCAAATAGCTTTTTTTTCCTCATAATAGGAGAAACATGCCAAAGGTCATTATAAAACAACAAAGACTGTTAATCCTCCTCTTCTCCTGTGGGAGCTGCTTTGTGTTTCTGATGCTGCAGGACATCTGTCTCTTAGAAGTGCATATTCAGCGTTTTCCCTGTTGTATTTTCTGTTGTCACGCGTAATATCAGGTAGGGAGTATAGGTGGGTGAAATGGCAGTATCTCTTCATCTTTCTCACTCTCTCCTAGGAGGTTACGGATAAGACCAAGATGACTTGGGAGACAGCATTTCAGTTGATCTTCCCATGGGCAATTATTCTATCTGCTTTGTCTAGATGCATTTGCTTAGCTGATTCTAAACTGAGGTCAATATTTAGAAAAGAAAAAGTTTTCTAAATGAAATTAAAAGGAACTGGTGATGCTGGGTAGCTCTGTAAGAAGTAAATTGTGCAGTTCTTACTTTGGAGTTAATAACCAGACCTAAAGCTAAATAATCAGTCTGATTAGATACCTAAACTATGTTCTGGGTGGAATTGAACACATCATTAAAAGAAATAATTCATAAGAAAACATCTTGGTCACAGAGGTGCCTTGGTATGCCTAATTTTCTCCAAAAAACAGTCACCTAATTTCTGATATCACTCAAGTGGAATCTCTACGATCATTAAAAACTGGCAAAGGTTGGTTCGACGTCTGTCCATTGCCAAAACTTGTTCTGATGGTAATAAACAGCTCTGGGTTTGTGTGAGATGTGTGAAAGCGTCTGCCATCACTTTAAAAATTGTGTCTATGCCTGTTCAGTAGGAAAGGTTTTGGGAGAGAGAGCAAGCAAAAACTGAATGGTTAAAAGTAGTCTCCCAACCACCACGGGATGGGGATGTGCCTTGATGCCTTGATCAAAGCTTCTGAGGTGGGTTGGGCCAGAGAAGGGAGCATCTCTGCTGCAGAAAGGTCAGGGTGCGGGATAACTGAGGAGACTGGACAGCCCTGCTGGAAAACCTTGGCAGTGTGCCCAGAAAATAAGACTTGCCATGGAAAGAAAGCAAAGCACCTGCAAAGGAGTTTGCCACTCATTTCGTGCCCTGTTTGCCTGGGACCTTCTCAAGGGTACCTGGGAACTGAGGAAGTCTTGCTTATCCGCTGTCGCCCCGTCGCTGCTCTCACTGGACACCAATCAGGGTAGATGGATGCCGATCTTCAGAGGTGGGGAAGCGGCTCCTGCAGAAGGGAGGCCTGGGGCTGTGCCACCAAACCCCTGCTGTACTTGGGAACTGCATGCCCCTCAACACCAACTGTAGTTAGGTCCATTTGGATACGCAGAGACATCCCCCAGCACAGGACCATATATTGGTATTCTTAGACTTTTTATAGGCCCTCTGCAAAGCTTTGGTTAGATGTTCCACTGGTCCAAGTTATTCTGATGCCTCCCCTTAAGCATACACGAGGCAATGGCACGGTATTCCTTGTCCCTGGATATTTTGCCAGTGAGAAACTGCTGCCCAGCAGCTCTCTTCCCAAGCCTCATCAAATCTCTTCCCAGATCCGTGTCAGATCACAGCCAATAAGGCTGAAAACAAATGACATTCCTATGACCTTTGAATGGCTCTACACGGGTGACAGTGCCACTGATGGCTACTATGTCAGTGGAGACTGCTGGTGTAAGGCCAGGTCTGCGGTAAGGGCTGCACAGACCCAGCTGCAGCACCTGCAGTAAAAGGAAGGACAGGACTGAGAATGGGTGCTTTGAGAGATCATCTTTGCTTGGGTGAAACAGTTATAAGCAGGCAAAGAACTGACCAAGAAAAGTCTTGAGGATAGATAAAGGAAGTCCAGTAAAACCCTAGTAAGAAAAGGTGTGATCTGTCAGCAAACACCCCTTTTGGGGACACTTTTAAAGTCACACCTTTTGGAGTGACTTTATACCTGATCAGTATTTTTGTATTATGTAGCAAATACTGGGCCCCTCACTGCAAGGAAGACACTGAGGTGTTGGAGCGTGTCCAGAGAAGGGCAATGGAGCTGGGAAGGGTCTGGAGCACAAGTGCTGTGAGGAGCAGCTGAGGGAGCTGGAGGTGTTTAGTCTGGAGGAGGCTCAGGGGAGACCTTATTGCTCTCTACAGCTACCTGAAAGGAGGGTGCAGAGGGAGGGCGAGGGGGTGTTGGTCTCTTCTCCCAAGTGACAAGCGATAGGACAAGAGGAAATGACCTCAAGTTGTGCCAGGGGAGGTTTGGACTGTACATTAGGAAAAAATTCTTCACCGAAAGGGCTGTCAGACATTGGAACAGGCTGCCCAGGGAGGTGCTTGAGTCACCATCCCTGGAGGTATTTAAAAGACGTGTGGATGAGGTGCTTAGGGACACACAGTTTAGTGGGGGTATTAGCAGTGTTAGGTTAAAGGTTGGATTTGATGATCTTAAAGGTATTTTCCAACCTAAACGATTCTATGATTCCATTAGTATTTCCATTGGGGGCAAGGCATTCAGAAGTCAGGCTTAGTGCTTTGCCAGGCTATGATACACAACCCTTCAGCCCATGGCACTACCACATCTGCTAGTACAGAGTAGGACTCAGGGATGGCAGGTGGGCTCACTGCTGTACGTTGCTGCTCTGTAAACCACTGCTCCATTTTCTGTCCCGTATCTTCTACAATAAACTGTAAAAGCACCGTTGTGAAAGAGTTAAATAAAAGCTGGCAATGAACAGCCTCCTCTTAAGCAGGAAACTGTGTGTCATCGGGCTTCTCACTTATGTCAGGGAAGAGAGGAGTGAAGAGAGGTGATAATGACAGCGGCTACCTCCAGGGAGGGAGGTGGAGACAGCATTGGAGGGGGTGGAGAGCTCAGATTGTGGCAAAGGGACGACAGGAATACAGTACAGCCAAATGAATAGGGTGGAAACAGATAAAGGTCAAGCAAAAGAAGAATTTATTAGAAGTGAAACAAAACAGAACCAGCGAAACCTTCAGAGCTATAAAAATGAGGAAAGGAGAAAAATGATGAAACCAAAATTTCCAAAATAGGCACATGTTAGCACACTCGGGAAAGGAACAAAACCAGGGAGGCTTCGATCTCGTCTGTCTCTTTCTCTAATCTAGCCAGCAGTGTGCCCACGTTCCCATGCAACGTGACTATAATTATAAGCTGTGATCTATGAAAGCAGGACCTGGAAATTTTCATCTTATTGCCTTGCAAACATACAGGGAAGGATGCAAAATTGTTAAAGCATTGACTCTTCTCATCTAACCACATTGTTATTTAGCACCATGATTCTATACATAATGAGAGTGGCTGGGTTTCCAGTGAGTAGGGCTTGATAATATCACAAAATTAGATAAGAAATGTAATGAACATGACCAACACCTCACCCGGGTTTACTGTCTCTTGGTGTCTAATGGAAATTGCTTGCAGTTGCCTCCTCCTTAAATGATGATCCCACACACAAGGCTCTCTTTTCAATTAACAAAACATCTTGAAGTGTAAGAACACAGTTAAAGAGCCTTTTTTCCAGTTTTGTCACTTACTTATGCTCGAGTCTGTTTTTCATTCTTTTCCCCACATACTGATAAACTCCATGCTGACAAACTCCATGATGACAAATGCTGACAGACTGAAGGGGTTGAACTCAAACAATCCCTGAAACTTCGTATTTCAGCTTTGGCTTTTACTACATTGGCAAGGGATGTCTCCCTGTACCTCTTCACCAGAGCACCAGCCTCCTGCTGTAAAGGAGTGTAAACCCAGACAAAGAGAGGATTGCCCTCAATCTAACAACACTGGAGTATTTTATAAATGTGGTATTTGACCTTGTTAGTGATGGGAGGTTATTGATACTTAGAGAAGCATCACAGCTGGAGGCATAATGGAGCTTTTGGGGCCTGTGGGAAATAGAGTCTATGGCCCCAGGCTTCAACATAGCCTTGAAAGACAGAAGACAGTTATTAGCTTTGAAGATCTTATAACTTGCCTCTAAGGAAAAGAGAGTCTTGTTTTGCTAGACAGGGACTTTGAAGATAAAAAAACCCCAAAACAAAATGCAAACCGGAAAACAAAGAGCCCCCCTCCCCAAACCAAAACAAAACCCACCCAGCTTTAAAGGATCTCTTCCTGAAATATTAAAATGCCTGTGAACCAAGCATTACCAGACCTACCATTCTCTGGGAAAGAGATACAGAATCTATGGAAAACTTAGATCAGCCAGGGAAAAATGGTCAGGTGTGTGAAACCAGATTTAGGGGTTTCAGTCCCATTTTTATCTGAAAAGCTTCTATTAAAACATTCTGCCGTGGAGATACGCTTAGTTAACGATCATGCTACCGTTGCCACCACAGGACAAAGACGACTGAGCCTCGGGCACAGGGTGGTTTGGCTGGTGAAATGGCAGTGATAAGCAGAGGGCAGAAGCCCATGCCAGCGTGGAGAACCATGGGGAGAAGCAACGGCTGAGCAGAAGGTACTTGCGGAGGTCACTGGAGGTAACTGATTAGCTCAGGAACAGCCAGGAAAGGAAGAGCTATTCTTATGCCCATTCAATATTCAGCAGTATCAGATAAAAAAGCCGAGACAGCTGGTGTCCTACGTGATGCTCATTATTCACAAGTTTTACAAGCATATTTTCCATTCCACCATCCAAAGTTTTAAAGAGTGTTGAACAGTATTACAGATCTCTACAGAACGCCACTCAATACTTCTCGTCACTTTGTCAGTTTGGGGAAACTGAGGGCAGTTTCCCCGAAAGGTTTTCACTCATGTTACAGCAGAAGTATTTCGACCGTGTTGTTACTATGTCACAATATCCCAAATCTTAATGGAGTCCAAATAAATGATATCTACCACTTCTCTTTTACATGTAAAATCTGTACCCTTGTACAGAAAGACATCGGACTGATTACAGCCCATATTGATTTTTACTTCTCAACCCTTTGCTCAATAATTTTTTTCCAGGATTCTTTTAAACCATGGGTCTAAAATTCCTCAGCCCCCATTTTTAAAAACCAGCATCTGAATCTATACTTGTAAATGCAAATTCTCAAGGACAGCTCTTAAAATTGCCTAGGATCTCTATTCACTCAGGGAAGCCCAGCCATTTTAACAACACAGAATCATAGAATGGTTTGGGTTGGAAGGGACCTTAAAAGATCATCTAGTTCCACCCCCCCTGCCATGGGCAGGAATACCCTCCACTAGACCAGGTTGCTCTAAGCCTCATCCAGCCTGGCCTTGAACACTTCCAGGGATGGGGCATCCACAACATCTCTGGGCAACCTGTGCCAGTGCCTCACCACCCTCTCCGGGAAGAATTTCTTCCTGACATCTAATCTAAACCTCCCTGATTTCAATTTATCCCCATTACCCCTTGTCCTATCACTACAGGCGCTTGTAAAAAGTCCTCTCCCAGCACCCTTGTAGGCCCCCTTCAGATACTGGAAAGCTGCAATGAGGTCTCCTCGGAGCCTCCTCTTCTCCAGGCTGAACAAGCCCAAGTCTCTCAGCCTGTCCCCATAGCAGAGGTGCTCCAGCCCTCTGAGCATCTTTGTGGCCTCCTCTGAACTCTCTCTAACATCTGACTAATCTAAGCATTACCTACCCCTGTCTTTCCCAGCTGCAGCTTGCACCCTGATAGATGGTTGCCAGCATTACAGTTGATTTTATTAGTGAGGCTAGATTCTACCACGCTGAAACACCTCTGCCTTTCTAGCTGCTGCACCGAGGACTCCTCCCTGTTGAAAGGTGGATCAACATGCTCCTTGGCTTTACCCTTCCCTCCTCTTCCCTTGTTATGTGTACAACACTCCTTATTGTTTCTCATTTGATTTGGCTGATCTTTTGATTTTGCATCTGTACCCTTGTGCTAATTACACCTAGCCAACTGACTTAGGTACCCTTTTTCTGTTTTAACACTGTTGAAGACTTCATGGTTTAGTTAAGTCGAGCTTTTATTCCACTCCTTACTTTACTCCCCTTTGGTCTAGTTTGTGATAATACCTTTACCACAGCTACTTTAAGGAATTGCCTTTTTGGCTTTTGATTAATTCCCATGAGCTCCAACTTCTCATCTCTTATTGCCTCAGTTCTGTTGTGACACTGATTTGAAAATTAATGGGACCAATAGTACTTCTACTAAGTCAGACTTGACCCTCTGTCTCGGGATGAGACAAGTATGTTGGGAAACCAGTACGTGAATAATCAATTGTGTAGGATTTCTCGTCAGCAAGGTGCCTTGTTTACTTCATATGATTTTCCTGTTTCTTAACAAACTATTCATGTCATGTAAATGCCAGCACCCTACTGAGGCTCCTCTGAGTCTCTCAGTTCCCTCCTGTGATTCTTTGAGTTCATAGAATCATAGAATCATAGAATGGTTAGGGTTGGAAGGGATCTTAAAGATCATCTAGTCCCAACCCCCCTGCCATGGGCAGGGACACCTTGCACTAGACCAGGTTGCTCAAAGCCTCGTCCAGCCTGGCCTTGAAGACATCCAGGGATGGCGCATCCACAACATCTCTGGGCAACCTGTTCCAGTGCCTCACCACCCTCTCTGTGAAGAATTTCTTCCTGACATCTAATCTAAACCTCCCTGATTTCAATTTATACCCATTCCCCCTTGTCCTATCACTACAGGCTCTTGTAAAAAGTCCTCTCCCAGCACCCTTGTAGGCCCCCTTCAGATACTGGAAAGCTGCAATGAGGTCTCCTCGGAGCCTCCTCTTCTCCAGGCTGAACAAGCCCAGTTCTCGCAGCCTTTCGTCATAGGAGAGGTGCTCCAGCCCTCTGATCATCTTCATGGCCTCCTCTGGACTCGCTCCAAGTGGTCAATATCCTTCTGATATTGAGGGCTCCACAGCTGGACGCAGTACTCCAGGTGGGGTCTCACCAGAGCAGAGCAGAGAGTTGAAATGCGGTTTCCCTAAACCGGTATTCAGCTGTAGGGGTACTAGTAAGAAATCTGAACATTCGGGAACAGCCCGAGTATGGAACTATAAAAGTATGAACCAAAATATGGAATAACCATCTGCTGGTTGGCTTATTCTTATTAAAAGGGACAAACAGCTAATTTTTATTTCTAAATGAATTAACATGTAATAAATGAACAGAACAAGCTTAAGACAGAATCTTTGAAATCATATAAAAATATCACAGAGATTCCTCACCACACTCTTTTCTATATTAGAAGTAAAGATACGATTCTGAAGTGAGTATTTTCTGCCACACATTAGGGATTCCCACACTGAACTCTTAAACCCTTGAAAAGGAAGGGGGAAAGAAGAAAGAAACAAAGACAAAAAAGAAACAGCTAATAAACCTTTTAAGACAGCAACAGCAAAAATTACTGCCTATCATAATACTGTGGCACAAAATACATCTTTTAAAACCAGTTAAGAATGAATAATGCACTTATCACTCAGACTGGAGGCATGTATGAAACTCATACTTGAGTATTCTCCAAAGGAGTATGTCTAGACATTAGAAATACAGTTTGGCCTCTCTCATCAGCTGAAGCCTAAATATGATACATGTGTCATCAAACATGGCAGCAAACATTAGCCTGTGTGATTCATTGCTGCTTTTGCTATAATTCAGTTAATAATGACCATATATATTTTAATCATCTCAGTGAACTCAATTTAACTCATTCATATTATGTCAAGGAACTGTAACAGTCATATTGCAAGAAGAGGGACAAACAGAGATGGCAGAGGTAAGTTTCCAGGCAGCAAATTTTGGAATGAATTCCTTGTTCCTTATTCATTATTAATACAAGTAATTTTAGAACAAACCATAGGAAGAACTTTTATTACTAGTTGTTCACTTCAGCTTGCTGGGGTTTTGTCCATTTTTAGACATTTTATATTTTTCTGATTAATTAAAAATTTAAAAATACATGGGCTATGCCCTCCCATTATTAGCAGTTTACTGAAGGAAAAATAACCTGAATGAGTAAAGTCTCCTTCAGTTGTGAATCTAGGCCCTTATTTAGGTATTAAATTAAGTCAATGATAACAAAAGTAGAAAATCAATTGGACAGCATAAATAAATGAAATGCATAGCTGGAAAGCAATTAAAAAAATGCATCTTGCAGGTGAAGTACAGTTTCAATGAGAGACCCTGCAGCTGGTCTGCAGATTGGATGTCAACACATAAAAAACACAGAACAGAAATCTCTCCATCTGACAGAGATAGAAATGTAGGGAGGAAACCTTTATCATGGGCAGAAGAACAGACAGCAAGTTATGAATGAGGAAAAAACCCTCAGCATAAATCACGCCAGCGGTGAAGTGAATAGAGGACTTTGTCATCCAGACAGTTAGAAAAACTGGAGAAAGCTCTGAACCATAACAGTCCCATGGGGATGGACAGGAGAGCATGGAAGGGAGTTTAAGAGACCCCGGTTTTCAGAAGCATCATTAGAAGTTGTTTATTGGCTGAAGAGTCCTTGAACTGTAACTGGTGACACAAAGGATAGATGGGGAAGTCATTCCTGGCTTTATTTTTCAAAAAAAAGCTGAGCCCCATCCACCTTTGCCACAATGCTGTCAAGTCTAGCACCTGAGAAAATCAGGTAACTGACTTCAGAGTTGGATGTGAAAAACAAACCTTCACAGCAATCTGCAAAACCAGTCATTTCCTACAAACGCCTTCTTTACACAGAGAATTAATGTTACAGACGATTGTGTGTGTTGGGTTTTAGTTGACCTTTTTTGCTCCCTTTTGCCCCTTATTCTGATACTGGTCTCTGCTCTACAAATACTCTCAGTCTGACTTGCCAATTTTAGTTTGGGGTTGTTTGTGGTTGGGTTTGTTTTTGGGTTTTGCTTCTTTTTGCTTCTGAAGCTCTATCTCCTCTCCTCCTCTCAAGCATAATACATCCTCCTACTTCCACAAAGCCACTGTGCTCTCTGCATCCAAGCCTCTCTATTTAAATGTAACACCTATGTAAAAAATAGCTTATAATAAATAGTTTTACTAGCAGACACATGTCATTGTTCCCCAGGAGATGCCAGTTAAAGCATAGAGATAACGGGAAGATGTAGTGAGTCCCATTTGCACTAATATAATCCATGCAGTGCTTTTCTTACACGTCTGAAACAGTCCCATTACTGAAATCAAATCTTTGCCACATCAGAGTTCACACATATTCACTTCAGCCTGCTACATAAGGATAATCCTCATAATTTCTGATCTAAAGTACTGCTAAGAGGGGAATCTGTAGGAAGAAACCTGAAATCATTCTGGATGAACATTTGGACTACCCATTTCTCTGCCCTGCCTGCCTCCTTCCCTCCTCCTCTGGCTCCCAGATCCTAGGAGCAGTGAAGTTGCATCCAGAGAATGCTGGGATAATAACTACCGATTGCCCTGGCCCCAGAGGAGCAGAGCAATCGGTGTGTGGTGCTCCGACTGCATTCAGATCGAGGGAGCTCAGTGCCTCCCATCAACCAGTTTGCCATTCCAAAGGTTTAAGTAACAACTGCACTCATGAACCCCAAAGGACGAACACCACACCAAATCTGCAGTAAGTTGGCAGGAGTCATAACAACATACTGTAGCTGACAGTCTTCCCGTGTTTCGTGGGCATACATGTGTGCAATACAGTACTAAATCCACCACCCCAGCACAAATAACAGAAGAGTGGGGAAAAAAAGGGGTGAAAGTCTTTCAAGGGCTACTTTGTCCCGACCTCAAGTGCTCCATCATGGGCTTGACCTAAATTGTGCAGCAAATGGAGAGAATCCTGGATGTTCTCCAGCAGCTTCAGCTAAATTAAATATGAACATGAATAATGCCCTGGGGCCCCGCATTCTCTGGGATGCTACAGGCATGGGACTGACAGAGAATCCACACTCGCTGCAGAACTGTGTTCCAGATTTTAATTAACTGAGTTTCCTCTGTTAAGCTTTTCCTGTGAAAGCCTCCCACAGCAAAAACTCTCCTTAAAAACGTTATGCTGCAAAAGATGAAAATAAATCTAGCTGTTGAATTTTCAAACAACTTTCTTCGAAAGAACGTAATTTCAAGGACTACAATCACTCATTCCAGATACATGGTTCATGAACTCAAAACCATCACATCCAAGTACTGCATGTTCTCATCTTTCCTAACTGCCATATGCTACGAAGTCATTTCATTTTATATGCACCCTCATGGCTCCAGGCTTCATGGGCAGATGGCTCTTTGCCACCTAATCAAATTTGCACATCAAGGGCATCCCAAGTGAGGTCCTTTGTAGAACTGCATCCTCCTTTAGTTCCTTTTCTTTCCTTGAACATTTGCACATGAGTACAACCTTGTACAACCAAAAGGTTCATAATTTTTAGATATAAGACATTGATTTTTTAATTAAGCACTACACAGTACAAGCAGTTCTATCCCATTCACTCTAAAAATACAATTCAGTGCCTTGGAACTTCACAGCATACCCACACAGTCCTTAATATCCCTTTTGGTTCTATTTTGGGTCTCTCCTTCTTCCACAGCCACATCTGTTCATTGGGCAGAACGTGTCTATGTCCCCTGCCACCACACACACCGTTACAATAATGCATCTTTACTCCTGCAACCGAGTGACAGTTTTTGATGTACTGCACCAAGCTTGATGCAGCATCTAAATTTGGATGCCTCCTAATTTTCTTTAACTGCATATTGATAAAACTGAATTTTCATGGATCAGCTCATCTTAACGTAGGCTTGTGGCTGTTGCCTTTGATAGACTCATAATCTCAAGAGTTGCATTTGATTCTCTGGAGCACCCTCTTAATCAAACAGGAAAGCTCTGATATTAGTAACTGGGGTATTTCTTCAGGCCTCTGTGACCTACATTGCCTCACTGGGTTGGTTAGATTTTCCAGACATGCTTTTATCGCGTTTTACTGCCACATTTTCTTTACTTGCTGCGTTACCTATCACATCCATTAAATACTTGTATAAGCACATATCTCGTCGGTCTGAATGCACAGCAGGGTCAGGGTTAGCCTGGCACTGAGAAAACGTTATTTCACAAACCCATACAACTCTTCAACTTAAAAGAATACTGATTACTTTTACGTGCAGGATCTCCTCAGCTTATCCCTTCTAGGATACTTTTTACACACACCAGGATAGATACAAGAAACAAGGTAATCTATGTTGCCAGTGACTAAACCCTCCACTTGACACCTTTTTCTCTAAAGAAGGAAGAGAGTAGTAATTTCTAATATTGCCATCAACAGCTACAGAAAAAACTCACTCTGTTAAGATCCGCAAGATAAACAAAGCTGTTTAGTGTAGACATTTTAAGGACACCTAAAAACATTTTTGTAATCTATACTAAAAAAGAAGCAATCAGCTATCCAATACCAGTCATTTTAATATAACACATCTAGAAGAGTGTTATCTGAAATATTTTTCTAGAAGAGCAACGGTGCAATGTGATGGTTTATATTATCACATTGACACTGCAGATGTCAAATAAAAAGCGGAAACAAAGAGGTCTCTGTGCCAGTTACTTCTAAGCATTCATAGTAGCACTTAATAAATCCCATTTGTAACTAAATACCGTGATTTACGTTTAGCTTTTCTAAGCGGTTTGATATTTTTGTGCTTCAGAAGGCTACAGCCAAACAGCACGCACAGCTCACCTTCCCATGCTACAGTAATTCATCTCTGCAGATTAAAAAAAGGCTATCCCAGAGAACACGGTGACCCAGAAGCCAAAGATAAAGTGTTTACAATTTGTTCCAGACATCACCTATTTAGCTACATGTAGTTCTTTATATTTACAGCCCCTTCTATTGCTCTGCTGAGAGTAGTAACCTGAATATGCCAAGAACATAGTGGGAGCCATAAAATTACTCCAGTGTCTCATAGCTGCAATGGTTTCACAAGTGCTGCACAGGCACAGTATGAGTAATACCGTTTATAATCAGTTAAGCTAATCATCCTTATCCCCTTCCACAGCCCCTTCTTCCCCAAGGACAGATAAAAGTCATCTTTGAGTGGCTTTTGAGACACTACTCAGCTATTTCAATAGACAAGAGGTCCCATGACCCAGAAAGCATTATTTTGACAATTCAAGCTGTTTTGAAAAGACGAAAGACCAAACCTAGTAAGTGGATATTTGCAGAAATATCCAAGTTTTTGACTTTATTTAAAAAAATGAAACTTTGTCTGCCACTTCATGTCATTTTCCCTGTAATCAGAGCCACATTATATATACTCTAAACCCAGCATTCAGCTTGTCTAGCCTAAGCTAGGTCCTCAAAGTACTAAAGAAATCCTCCAAACCAACACAAAAGACCCCACCCACAAACCCCTTTGGTTTTTCTAACAATAACAGGAAGGTGTTCTACAAGGCTTTTTTTATTCTTCCCTCTTTTGACTACTGATGAGGCTACATTGCCTCATCTGTCTGGCCCAGAGCCACACAGCCACCTAAGCTGTTTGCTGCCTCCTGAGCTGGTGCTTTGAGATACCAAACTCTGACAAAAGCCCCAGTCTGTCTCAGGTTTTGGAAACTAATTGCACCCTATTGGCCTGATGCAAATTAGGAGCCCAGTTAACCACTCAGTTAACTCCCCACCCAGCCTCTCATCACTGATCAGACTCCGATAGAA
This sequence comes from Eurypyga helias, assembly GCF_000690775.1. Taxonomy (NCBI): domain Eukaryota; kingdom Metazoa; phylum Chordata; class Aves; order Eurypygiformes; family Eurypygidae; genus Eurypyga; species Eurypyga helias. Next base: position 27,325 of record NW_010266473.1, read on the forward strand.
GCTGCTTGGAGTAGGTGAGGCCGGTCCCTTGGTGTTCAAAGATCAAAAAGGGACTTAGTTAAGTTTTGGCCTTTTTCCAGAATGAAGCACCTGCGCAAGGGGTTGCTGCAGACAATTTTGTATTGAAGTAAGCAGAACAGGTACTCATGCTATCTAACTTAATGGTTATCTAATCCTAGCGTTCTGAATTTCTCACCTAGAGATGCTTCCCTGTCTTGCTGACAAAGAGAAACTTAAAATGATTCAGGAGACCAAAATACAAACACACTGCTCCTCCAAAGTCCCTCTACGTCGCGTTTTAGGCACTAGGCGCTGTCTCCTTTACCCCGACTCTGAGCCAAAAACTATAAGCACCGCTATTCAATAGGAGTTCAAATAGAGTTAAGAAAACTGTTAAAGGAAGATGATTTAAGGTAAGGAATTCTAGATGCCAATTGTGCACAGAAGCAGGCTCATTTTTATCTATTTCCTTTCCAATGTCACCTGCCTCAAGTGACTTTATGCTTGGAACGAAAGACCACGGAGGAACACCACAGGGTCAGTTGTAATAGCCTGGACTGAGCTACTGCTTCATGCTGACAAAAGCAAATCCTACGGGGAAAGCAGTGAGGCAGAAAGATACATCAACATGCTTCAGCTACCAGAACTCTTGAAAAAGTATTGTATTAGGTCAGAACAAAGGTCGGTTTTGTTTTTATTCATTCTGACAAGACACAAATATGAAACGGTAAAGCACATAAGAATAAAACATTCCTAGACAGTTAATATCTTTGTATATTTTACAGCTCACAGTAGTCAGTAATTTAGGGTATTTCTGAGCGGAGAAGGTATTTAAGCTAATATTTTTAAGTAACTATAAGTTTCCACATATAAGTCTAATCCTTTTGACCCCAACGCCCTAAAAAGGCTCATAGCAGCGAGCTCCACTACTGCACGACACAGTGCAATTAAACAGAAGTTTGAAACTTGCTGCCTGATCATTTAGTTGAAATCTTAATTCTTACAAGCCAAACATTCCCAAATCAAAGTCATGGACAACATCAAACTGGCCTTCTGTTGCATTATAGTTTTCTGCCTCTTATAAAACAGCAATGAACATTGTACAGGAAGGAGAAGATGACAAACCTTGATTTTAAGCTGTGGCATAGTATTCTTTACTGCCATTGACCCCTAACCTAGCATTTGCAGAGAAGCATGCTAGCAGCAAGATTTTCTTCCTTAGCATAGTTTAGAAAGCCTCAGTCTTCATTATTACACACATGACATACAGTGACTTCCATTTATTAACACTGTTACACCTGGCACTTGAGCATTTGGCTATTCAGTACCAAAAGATCTTTCCAAAGTTTAAAGGAGGGTTCAGATTAATCACCCTGAACACACAGTGCTTTCTGCAGAAAGTCATGAAGTCACTCTTAAAAACATTCTTTGTATCACTGAATCCCAGACCTCCCTAGGTATAAAGTCCAATATTTCTCCCCATTCTCTGGCTTGAGCAGTTTATGGGGAAAAAATCTTTATTATTCATGTTTCTGAATTCCTGTGACATTAGCAACTGAAGACCCCAGAACGACCTTGTGAATGTGACCGGCTTGCATAAGTGTGGGCCGCGTGTGTGTGTCTTTTCTTTACACCCAGTTATATATCTGAATGTAAATTGGTATTAATTAAGAATATGTAAAGGTATACTTTGATATAAATTTTCTGTATTTGGAAGAAAACCAAGTCCTGATGAGCAACAGGAAGAGCTGAAAATAGAAACAGGGGCCAGCTGGTCTCTTCTTCCAAATGCGAATGTTTTATATTGTGCCTCGTAAAAATGAAAAGTTTGACTACACGAAGTGGCCAATATAAAAGGGTTACCACATCACCATGTGTCTGTGGTTTTGGGAGTGATCACTGCTGCAGGGCTTTCTACTGTCCTCCTAATGAGTCTGTGAGGCTTTTTAGGAGAACACAAGTAGAACCCTACAAAGATTTAAGGATGGAGACTCTAGGTGCAAAATAGGGGCTGACACCCTTTGCTTAGAGACCATGACAGTTCTGAATATACACGAAAGCCGGTTTTTTAAGCACATAGGAAATTCTGTACCCTCTGGATTTTGGACTGTGATCCATGTTAGGTACAAGCATATTTAAAAGCCTGTGCATAACCATAATTACCATGTTAGGCACAAAAACTGCACTGAGGTGAAACAGTGCAGTGTAAGTCCTTGTCACAGCAGGAGACCTTCAGTATCAGATTGGAGCACATTAAAACATATGCACAATCCCATTTTTAAAAACATACAGCCATTCTCAATTTTAATTCAAGAACAATCGAACTATCGCTCTTCAAAAATATTAAGTATGAAGATTTCAAGACTGAAGTAATCACCACATAACTTGCATCGCCTATGAAGCCTATTCTGTATGTAACCCTAAACCTATACGGTATATAATACTATAAAACGTACACCAAGTTACTAAAACTGTGTATAAGACAGAAGATCAACATCTGAATATCCTTTTGGAAAACAGACGGATATATTGTCCAGTGTAAAATGATTTCACAGCCCAAGCTTATGTGACTTACAAATTTATTATATTACTGCATGAAGAGTTAAAAGACTAGAATAATGCTTAAGGCTGAAATCCAACGCTATGCAGAGGAACAAGTGGATGATTCATGTATTACTAAAACACAGCTTCCAAACAGGCAATAAACAGGCCAAACATAAAGCATCAGTAGTGCTAACAGTGATCCTAAGAGGAACTCCTCTTAGGAAAATAATCTTAGAAAATTCTCTTATGAAAGAGTTCACTGAAAGGGATTTGGTCTAGATACTAAGCATTCTCCCAGACATTTTTCTGGATTTAAGTGTAGAAACACATAGTTTTCTTAAGAAGCTGCCTGGAAGTGTGAGGTTTTCAGAGAGAGAGATAGATTAAAAAAAAAAAAAATCACCACCACAGAGGAGGTTTAAGGGACAGGGTAGAACTACAACATGATTTCCATTGTCTTCAACACCAAGACAAACTTGTATTATTGACACCTTTGTAGTACTTTACAAAATGTACACTATATATATTATATATGCATATAAAACAGTATTATTTCAATCACTAAGTTCTTCCTCATCACTGAAATAAGCACTTTTCTTAATCCGTGGACGTTTTGAATCATCTGAAATTGAAGATTCCCCTGCTGGCTGTGTCCATCTTTGTTCTTCTTCCTCAATTTTGGCTTGCTGCAATGAAGAAAAGGAAAAGTATTAGCTAGGATTAAGAAAAATTAAGGTGCATTACAAATAATAATGTTCATTATTAATATGCATTGAATTATTTAATAAAGTTAAAGAATTCAAAGGATTTATCTCCATTTCCAGATAAACTGTGTGATGAATGCACTAGAAAACATTCCTGAAAATAGATGTCACATGCTGGCAGCAAGTCTTCTGCACCAGGGCAGGCCACGCGGAGGAGAATATTTTCAGAGAGGAACTTTGCATCTGGCAGTCTTACAGAACTATAGAGCAGCTTAGATCTGAAGCCAAGAATGCACCTCATTTTTAAGCGACATCATTGCCATCGGCTTTGTTCCACTAACAATTCTTCTGTGTGTTGTCTTTTGCAGTCATACATTCAGAAAATTAAGGTCTTCAGGGATGCAAAGGTTACTCAGCTAAAGGTTTGAATAGATGCTTCCTATTTTTACGGGGAAACATGCTATCCCAGGTAAAATCTTTGGATGGTGGGAGAAATGGGAATGCTCCCTGGCTTGCTTACATTTATAGGGTTTAATTCCAACTGCAGAGTTCTCTGGCAGGTGTGAGATAATTGTGCATTATCACGCACTGGAACAGGCTGCCCAGGGAGGTGGTGGAGTCACCATCCCTGGATGTGTTTAAGAGATGGGTGGATGAGGTGCTGAGAGATATGGTTTAGTGGCGGACAGATACGGTTGGACTGGATGATCTCTAAGGTCTTTTCCAATCCAGTGATTCTATGATTCTATATCTGCACCATTTTTTAAACTACATCACGTGAAAGTTCTGCACTCATTACAGTCACGTTCAGGCCAAAGTTATCTTAGAAACTCGTGGGTCTTTTTGAGGGATATATGGACACACAGGCAACAGCTGAGGACTAGGGAGCCATGAAATTTGAACATCAGGTCGGGCTTACTCTGTATAGCAAAGGAAAAGCCTGCAAAGAAGTATTAAAGAAGACAGTAAAACAGCTGTCAGACTATCTGCATAACAAAGAAATGCATTAAATATGTTTGAAGAGAAGAGGTCAAATAGAGACTGCGATGGACTGTATTAGGCAATGGAAGTGCTCCAGAAATAGATGTTCAGGGATATTCCGGTGACCAAGGGCAGAGGATGTACCTGGTCCTTTATACATGACTGTTCTTCTGGCTGCTCAGTTAACAGAGTAAAGAGGAATTCGTGGATCAGAAATCTAATAGAGCACCACAGCAGAGATGACTTGAAACTAAGCAGCAAAAGAGCTTGAGGTAATGAAAGAATTGCAATGCACAAAACACAGCAACAGTGAAAGATTGAGGGGAAAAAAACAGAAGTGACTGAACATGCCTGTAATACGAAGAAACCCACTGCAGTCACCAACTACCGACAACCAAGAGTGCCCTGAGTGCTACACCCGCAGGTGTCTCTGCTCTGTATCTCAAAGCTTCTGAAAAGCAGCTAGAAGAAGGGAGTAAACCTGCATTTAAATGATAATAAATAATAAAAATACAATGCTTCAATTTTGTACCTGAAAAGCTATGGCTTGGCTGAGGCTATCCAGTGCAGGGTCTTCTCCTTCCTCTTCACTTTCTTCTTCCTCCTCACTTCATTGTGCAGAGAGACAAAAATACATAGATCTTTATTTTAAGCGTTCATTATGAAAAAGCTGCCTAAAAGAAGTATTAGCATGTAAATAAATATACATACATTTCTTCTGGCTCAACTATTTTCTTTCTCTTCTTCTTCTCTTTCTTTTTTGGTGGTTCCCGCTCTCCCAGCATATTTTTAGGACAAGCATAACTTAAGTGTCCTGCTTCCTTGGAGAAAAAGAAATCCACTTAACAGAAACCATTACAAACAACTACACGTTGAAACATATCATGAAGAAAGTTAATGTATGACAGTTCATGGGGAAAAAAAAAGAAGCAATTAGTAAGATAAATGGAATGCTGAATTAGCACACAGAAGACAAATTCTTCTCTATAAGCTTGCCATGGAAACGGAGATTGGTGGCGATACGCATGTTTAACTGCAAATTGAGAACAAGCTACGAGCAAAGAAGATTTTCTCTGGCTGCTGCAATAGCTCAACACACTACAGCACAGTTTATGTTCAAGGCAAGATATAAACCTCACGTCTTCGCAGGTTAAGAAATAGGAGTCAACATTTTCACTCTCAGAAGTCCTATGAGTATAAATCAAGTTTTTATTTGACGTTAAATACTGTCCAAATTTCAATCTCCTATGTTAATATACTGAGGAAAAAAGAGAAATTGCCTAAAATTTAACACAAACTTATTATGTGTAAAAACAGTTGTTTCCAATATTTATTTTATTGACAACCCTATCATGAGCTTCCAAAGATACAGCAAAAGCATGTATTTTGAAGCAAAGATGAGGAGGTTTTCCTTCTCTGATACTTGTCTCTCTCTGCTCATCAGCACCTTAAGCAGCTATTAGAAGCACATGTTTTCCCCCACCCCACAACACCAACTAAAAGAGGGGTATTATTGTTCTTGAAAATGGTACAACTGCTATGAAGTTGATAGTATCAACAGGAAAAGTTATTTTAACACCACGGGCAGGAACAGCAATGGTCAAACTGAAGAAAAAAGCTGGAATATAGCAGCTCATTTTTGGTTTTACTCACCCCACATTCATAACACTTGGACTTATCAAAGTAGTTACGCCTACGAATGAATTCTGCTGCTCTTCCATTATCAATGGCAATACTTGCTTTTATTACTCTTCCAAACAACTACAGAAAATTGGAAAAAAAAATAAGGTAAATATTTTGGGTCTGCAAACCCAACCCTCCCACCAAAACAACTTCCCACAATTTACCTGTTTGTTATTAAGTGCCCGGGAACAGTTTTGTGCAGATTCTTTATCCAAAAACAAAATAAAGGCAACTCCTTTGCTCTTCCTGGTGTCTTTGTCTTTCATAATAGTAACTCTGGAAACATATAACCACATTACTGACACACTAAAATTACTTCAGAGATGTTTTTTTCCGTCAAGATCTCAGTGGGATCTTAGCTTTGTTACACAGCAAAAAGGAAATAAAGTATATTTAACAATAGAAAGACTCATTAAACTCAAAGGAACAGCCAAACAGGCCATGTGCTTACAGGTAGAACGGAGATGATATTTAAAAGTATATGTGGACTTTCTGGGTCCAGTATCATTCATTATTCCCTTGGACTTGAAGAACAGAGAACGTGCTCTTCAGATTTGCAGGCAACCTAATTTCAGGGAACTACACACACTGGAGGTAAAATTGAAATTCAGGCATAATCTTGACGACTGCCATCATTGCTGAAAAACACAGTATACTGAACTGCATCCAAACTGAGAATTCTAGCTGGTTAGCCCTACAGAAACAAGCAGGTTCATGACAGGAAACGGTAAGTATATGCAATAGTGTTCTACAAACATCACTAACATCACTAACCAAGCAGGTCATGGATGCAGGTGTTATTTTACATGCCAGACAAATTAAATTTTCAGTCTAATGTTGGAATCAACAGCTCCAGTAGCACATCAAGAAATTATAGAAAGACTTAGATCCAGTAAAAACAACAGGCAAAGAGAAAGAATGTCAAGAGGTGAAGAGAGAGGTGGGGAGGACACCCACACAACCTCAGTTGTATTTAGCCCTAAAAAAACCAAGTGGGAAACAGGATGCTAGTCTGCATATACATAAAAATAAAAGTAGATGTTAAAAAGTAGGGAATAAACTCCTCCCTGTGTCCACCACAAGAACAAGGTTCAGCCACAAGACAACCAAAATTTTCAGTAGTAATAGGACCTTTTTTAAAAAAAAATCAAAAAAACCCCAAAAAACAAACCAACTCACAAAAAAACACACCAAAACCCCCCACTTCAATGCAGAAGGCCTACCAGAGAACCTGTGTAAGTAACAACCAGTAAAACTGACTTTAGAACAATTCTATTAATTCTTTTGCCAAGTTACCCTTCCAAAAGTTCTAACGGAACCCCGATATGACTGTTGGTCTTCCAACTGGGACAGTGAATGTACCAGTTAATAACACACAAGCACAGAAAGAAACAAGTGTGAGGAATCTTCAAAAGCTCAGCAACTTCTCAGAGCCCTAAAAAGTCTGCTTTCTCACTGAACAAACTGAGCTGAAATCATAATATTCAGAATATATTGGGGTGAGAAATGGAAGAAAAGTCAATGTGATTTTGCAGAGTCAAAACACAGTTCAAAAAAGATGGTCTATTAAAGCCTATTTAGCTAAGTTAAAGCTGATCCAGATGACATTACTATGCTTTCTGCAAAGTGTTTTAAAGTCCCTGAACAAAGACTCCACAGCAATCAAACTAACATGTAAAAATATGTTTGTTGGGAATTAATAATTAGTTACAAACAGGAAAACTGATCCTTGCTAGCCTCAGTTTCACAGCAAAATGGGAACACCAGTAGAATCCCACAGCATCTGCACAGTTTAGAGTCAGGTCAGCTTGCAAAGGGGTGAACAGAGAACAAGTTTTGCTACATATAACAAAATGTCATGGTAGTATTTTACGCATGGTATTCAGTGACTCTTTGCATTTGGTTTAAACTTCTGGCACAGACTAAACAAAACATCAGGACAAAAAAAGTATCAGCAAGTAATTTTTTTGCAAAACAATATACAGGTGAGGGAAAACAGTAACTGTGCAGATAGAATGGCAAGTTCTAAATTAGCTACTTTCACACAGAATGCAGTGCAGGATTTCTTCTGCACAGGCATCTGAAAACACCATTTCTGTTATCCATAACAGTCCAAAAACCCCAAATAAAGCCCTAGAAACTATTAAAAACAATAAAAAAGAAACTATTAGGAAACAAAAGAGATAGTGACACCTTTAAAATGAGCAATGTATCATACAGTCAACACTTCACACAACTGTCATCCTCCTAACAAACAAGTTCAAAAGCCACAACAGTAGCAGACCCCTACCCCCAAGCACACAGAGTATAGGTACATCACAAGTGTCAAATTTATGGAGAACAGGCCCCTCAAGGGATATTAAACACCAGCTTTACTACAACCTTCACTCAGTGTTTGTTTGTTTGTGTTTCCCACCCCCCCCATCAACGATAAAGACTGTAGCTGCCCAGTTGTATTGGTCACTGCATGTCTGCCAGAGGCTTACATAAGGGTTTTTCTCTTGGTCAATTTATGATTTTCTGAAGTTATTTGGCTTTTCCTGCTATTTGTCACCTGAAATACACTCCTGAGACTTCAAAACCTTTGAATTTAGCTCTGCATCTCTCAGATTATTACAGCAGCTACTAGAAGTTAGAGTAGATATTTGCCGTGTTGAAAACTGAAGTCTTGAATCTCATTATTCTGAGTGGTTAAAAAATAAACAAAAGAAATCAGCAAGTTCCTTACTGTGGCATTTATTTCTATCATATCAATACAAAGGCAGGTGCTCTCAAGTACTGTTCAGGAATACATCACATATTGAAAGTTGTTACTATGCAGACTTATGTCTAATCTTAAATAGAATACTAAGCAGTCACAATAACAAGTTCCTCTACAGGCACAAACAGAGGAACTGTACATGGCAACTGTGGGAACCGTTTGTGGTAATTGTGACATCCAGTTCATGTAAGCAGAAGCTCCCACTTTCACACTGACCCACTCCCAGGTGGTGTCTGGGGGAAGGTGAACACCACTTACTAGGAAGATATTGTTTCAGCTGTTTCAGAGAAGACCACTGGTATGTAACAACATTCTACTTCCTCTTAAGAAGTGATTAGCAAAACCTGTCCACAACACAAATATTTTTATACGTGTGTAACTGCAAGAACTTCCAGTTGTTAATTAAGTTTACACTTTATTAAAAATGAATAGGTCTTCAATACAGTTCCACATTAACACTTCAATTATGAAAAGCACAAGACTTTCAAGTGAAGCAAAGACATTAAATATTTAAAATGAAAGCCACAAAAACAACAGGCCACATCAGGTCACTTACTTGACAACTTTCCCATACTTCGAAAATATCTGAAATAGAAAATAAAAAGATTTAACAGTCAATTGCATTTCACTAGTAATACATTTATCAAAATGAGCTTTTCTAAGAGATATATATCAGTATTGTTGACAACGATTTTTAGTGTAAATACAAGTTTAATCTGCACAACGCAGCTCTTAAAAAAACTTACCCTGTATAGGTCATTGTTTGTCAAAGCAAAGGGTAAATTGGACACATACACTGTGCTTTTGCTTGGTGCCAACCCACCACTCATTTTTCTGATGAGAGGAGAAAGAGAGAAGAGTTAAATTGCATTCAACAGAGCAATCAATTATTAAACAATTGCAAGGCTTTTTAAATGTTGTTTTTCAAACCTAACCCAGACAGTCATGATAAAGTTTCAGGAAGGCATAGCTTTCATTTCCCTTTCATCATGCCACATGAAAGTAATGTATGCCTTCATACAGAAGACATACATTCCTTCCCCCTCCCCTGGATCCAAAGCATATTTTTGCCGTATGCAAGTCAATTTGCAAGTCACGAAAAGACAGACAAATTAGTGTACTTAAAATAAGCCTTTGCTGATTTGTCCAGTAAAGAAAGGTTGAAATCCAGAAAGAAACAAATAATCACTTATTAAACATTCTGGTCAACATGTGAAATTAATGACCTTTCTTCAAGCAGCTGCATGTTCTAATTGTTTATACAAGTTTCAGTTCAGCTGCATTCAACACAGAATAAGCCACATTCAGTTAAAAGGAAAAAAAATCCCAACCCCAAAAAAAAAGCTTCCCTAAAGCAGAGTCCTAATTATTGGGGCAGAAAGATACATTTTAAAGCCAATGTAGTATCTCAGCTGCTAGAGCAGCAAGTATTTCCTCCTGTGTCTATGTGTTCCTCAGGTTTCTACACTGCTCTGGAACTGCAAGCGTCCAGACCTGATGATAGATGGCATCTCCCCCAGAGGCACTCCCCCTCTTCCTCCTGATTAAGCAGCTTTATACTGGCAGGAACCAGGGAAATCTCCAATCTATTTTCATTTCCAATCTCTTTTAAGCTCTTGAAACTGAGCAGCCAAGAATATGTCTAGGAACAATGAATCAGTTAAAAAACCTTGTTGTAACTGCATACACATCATCCAATACTAGGTAAAGAATAACTGAACTAACTTGAAAAAGAACAGCCTACATTTTTCCTCAAGTTTGGATACTTCCCAAAAATGTTCAGTGGTGCCAAAGTCTGTACAAAACCCTTCCTCCCTCCGATCGTTCTGTAGCCATGGCTTGGTCCAAGAGCTAAGTGGGTAAAATTTAAGATCAGAAGAACACACAACCCTTATGAGAGGGCAGTTTCCTGCAGCCTTATTCCTGCTTTTTGACACCTCTAGCCCATTCCTGAGGATCAAGCCTTTTCTTCAGCAAGACTAACTCATTTGAAAAACACAGACAAAAGCTGATGAAGGGATGAAAGAAACTGAGTATTAGAAATCAACATCCATCACAGTACACACAGTTTCTTAAGGGACTTTTCGGGTAGTGAGTTTGAGCAGATTGCTTGGCCAAGTGCCCACAAAGTAACTATTATCACACTCTAATCCGGCTGTGGTTATTTTCTGGCATTTCATGATTCAGTCATCTGAAGACCTGACATTCCCAGTAGACACTGATAATCCAAGTGTTTTGCTTCTCTTCCCTGACAAGCTTACTGTATCACAATTCATTTGAGTGGCAGCTTCCAAGTGATTGAATTTTCAGTTCTTCCAGGTTCAGGAACTGTGTTTTTTGGCATGAGCAGAAATGGCAACATAAAGGTTAAGCAAATGAAAACAGAATAAATTTGCAATAAAGGCCACACACTGCATCTGGTGTTACGCAGACGGGATTCATTATCCCAAACTCCTTGCTGCTTGGTATTAATATCCTTGACAAGTCTAACCAGACTGACTTGGCACCATGCCACGCAAATAGATGGCCAGAAGTGCAGTTTTCCAGCTGTGTGGTGGATACAAAGGATACCGTAAGAGCTATCGTAGTGTTGCGTTACAGTATGTCGCCAATGCTAATATACTGCAACAGCAGAGGTGAACCTCGTGTGGCTGTGGATAGCAGTTTAACTCTGTCTAAAAGCCAAGACAGGCCAAAGCACCTCATAACAGGAGACCAAGCAGGCCCCATATTAATGAACAGATGCCAGCGAGGAGGGCACGACTGGAGAGGTCAGCTTGCCTATTCTGCAACATCGCGGTGCAAACCTCCAAAGAGAAGGTGATTCGTCATGTGAAGATTACTACAGGCCTAATAGCTCAGTCAATAGGAAATTATTAATGAATGCAAAACGCAGAACTGCCGTTTTCAGCTGTACACTGCTTTTTCAGAAGCGAGCTGAGAGAGTTGCACCCTGGAGTGCTGGCTGCCAGGCAGATGAGGTTGAGCTTTTTTCTAGTCCCCTGGACAAATTTAAGTGAAACAGTCTTGCTGCTCTGACTGCCCAAGTATTTCTAGCAATTTGTATTGTTTGGGACTCTCATGCCAGGATTTCTTACTTTTAATGTCCAACACACTGAACAGGCACAATTTTAATAAATGAGGAAGTACACTGACTGTAAAACTATCACCATGCTTATGTTCAAGATGGCAAATGGTCAAATTTACCACTCCAGGAACGAGCATTTCCACCGATCAGCAGGAGGAATTCCTCTTCTAAATACTAAGGAGTCATTGGGATGGTTTATAAATGTCTTATTTAAGCCAACAGATACACTGACAGGTTTGCACAATGGCAACATTTGGGCCATTCATCTACTTAATTAAAAGCCTCATTGACCTTACTATGCCTGCTACAGAACATTCAAAAGCAGTACTCTACCAAAAGTAATCTCTCAAAAAACTTGAGCATGCTAAAATGCGCATTTCTGGATATCTGTTGTGAACACAGTGGCATAACTGCAATTTTAGATCCAACTATTGGCACAATTCTTTCCACCCCAATAAACTTCAACAAAGCATCACATGTCAATTTTAACTCTGCTATAATCAATCATAGAATGGTTTGGGT